>NW_025534950.1:0-10000 GCF_020615455.1 Coregonus clupeaformis
ATCCACGGTAGTTATTGGGGGTCAAATTTGTCTCCACTTTTGTGGATTGGTGTCAGGGGTGCTGAAGGTGGTGTGGTGCAGGAATCAAGCGCAGGACGCAGAAGCTAAGTCCAAAAGACTTTAGTGAATTATTCACGTAGTAAGCGAGCACAATAAGCCCGGAGGCGAAATAAAGCGCACACAGGCGTCAAAACAAAAGCGCACTAACATGTGCGAAAACCTCTCCAAACAACGGAGGGAAGTACGAGCTCAGAACACCAAAACAGAAGAGCAATCACACACAACACCATACACACACAACGAGAACTAAATAGGACACTAATGAGGACTAACTAGACACAGGTGTACAACATCAAGACAAAACCAAACGAACATGAAACATAGATCGGTGGCAGCTAGTACTACGGGACGACGACCGCAAAACCTGCCCGAACAAGGAGGGGAGGAGCAGCCTCGGCCGAAACCGTGACAGTACCCCCCTTGACCCCGGCCTCGGGGGCGACCAGGAGGGCGCGGAGCAGGCGCGCGGGATGGTCCCGGTGGAACTCCGACAGGAGAGATGGGTCTAGGATGTCCCTCCGCGGCACCCAGCACCGCTCCTCGGGGCCGTACCCCTCCCACTCCACGAGATACTGGAGACCCCCCATCCGGTGTCTTGAGTCCAAGATGGACCGAACGGTGTACGCCGGAGCCCCCTCGATGTCCAGTGGGCGGAGGAGTCTCTCCTATCTCACCTTCCTGGAGTGGACCAGCTCCACCGGCCTGAGAAGAGACACATGGAACGAGGGGTTAATATTCTTATATTCAACAGGCAGATGTAACCTATAACACACCTCGTTCAATCTTCTCAGGACTTTAAAAAGGCCCACAAACCGCCGACCAGCTTCCGGCAGGGCAGGCGGAGGGGTAGGTTTCTGGTAGAGAGCCAGACTCGATCTCCGGGTGCGTACACCGGCCCCTCACTGCGGTGGAGAGATCGGCGCTCGCCTTGTGACGACGGATGGCCCGCTGCAGGTGGACGTGTGCAGCGTTCCACCTCTCCTCCGAGCGCCTCATCCAATCATCCACCGCAGGGGCCTCGATCTGGCTCTGCTGCCAAGGTGCCAGAACCGGCTGGTAACCTAACACACATTGGAAGGGGGTTAGGTTGGTAGAGGAGTGGCGGAGAGAGTTCTGGGCCATCTTGGCCCAGGGAATGTACCTCGCCCACTCCTCCGGCCGGTCCTGGCAATACGACCTCAGAAATCTACCCACATCCTGGTTGACTCGTTCTACCTGCCCGTTACTCTCCGGGTGGTACCCTGAGGTAAGGCTCACCGAGACCCCCAAACGCTCCATGAACGCTCTCCTTACTCGGGAGGTTAACTGGGGGCCTCGATCAGACACTATATCCTCGGTACCCCGTAATGCCGGAAGACGTGGGTAAATAGTGCCTCTGCGGTTTGTAGGGCAGTAGGAAGACCCGACATAGGGAGAAGACGACAGGCCTTAGAGAACCGGTCCACAACGACCAGGATGGTGGTATTCCCCTGAGAGAGGGGAAGGTCTGTCACAATCCACCGAGAGGTGGGACCATGGTCGTTGTGGAGCGGGCAGGGGGTTGTAACTTACCCCTGGGCAGGTGTCTGGGCGCCTTACACTGGGCGCACACCGAGCAGGAGGAGAGCATAAACTCTCACATCCCTGGCTAACGTGGGCCACCAGTATTTAGTGCTAAGACAATGCACTGTCCGGCCAATACCGGATGTCCAGAGGAGGGTGACGTGTGAGCCCAGTAAATGAGTCGATCCCGAATCTCGAGCGGAACGTACTTCCGACCCTCAGGACACTGTGGAGGGCTGAGGTCGGGTACGCAACGCTCGCTCGATTTCGGCATCGACCTCCCACACCACCGGTGCCACAAGACAAGACTCCGGTAGTATGGGGAGTAGGCTCAACGGACCTCTCCTCCGTGTCATACCGCCGGGACAGCGCATCTGCCTTACCATTCTGGGACCCAGGGATGTACGTGATTTTAAATACGAACCTGGCGAGAAACATGCTCCATCGAGCCTGGCGAGTTTAGTCTCCTCGCTGCCCGGATGTACTCCAGGTTCCGATGGTCAGTCAAAATGAGGAAAGGGTGTTGAGCCCCCCTCAAGCCAATGCCTCCACACCTTAAGGGGCCTGAACTACAGCTAACAGCTCCCTGTCCCCGACGTCATAATTTCGCTCCGCCCGGGCTGAGCTTTTTAGAGTAAAAAGCACAGGGGCGGAGTTTAGGTGGCGTGCCGGACCGTTGAGAGAGTACGGCCCTATACCGGCCTCAGACGCGTCCACCTCGACCTGAAAGGGTAATGTCGGGTCGGATGCGCCAGCACCGGTGCCCGGCGTAAACAGGTCCTTCAGTCTCCAAAGGCCCTGTCCGCATCAGCTGACCACTGCAGGCGCACGGACCCCCTTTCAGAAGGGATGTGATGGGAGCTACCACCTGTCCAAAACCCCAGATAAACCTCCGGTAGTAATTCGCAAAGCCCAAGAACTGCTGCACCTCTTTGACAGTGGTTGGGGTTTGCCAATTACGCACAGCTGACACACGATCCACCTCCATTCTCACCCCTGAGCGGACAACCGATAGCCCAAAAAGGAGACCGACTCCTGGAAAACAGACATTTCTCTGCCTTGACATATAGGTCGTGCTCCAACAGCCTCTTCAATACACGACGCACCAGGGGCTATATGCTCGGCTCGGGTAGACGAGTACACTAAAATGTCATCAATGTACCACGACCACCCCTTGCCCCCGCATATCCCGGAAAATGTCATCTACGAAGGATTGGAAGACTGATGGAGCATTCATCAACCCATATGGCATGACGAGATACTCGAAATGACCTGACGTGGTACTAAACGCTGTTTTCCATTCGTCGCCCTCCCTAATGCGCACCAAGTTATACGGGCTCTGAGATCCAGTTTTGTGAAAAACCGCGCTCCATGCAATGACTCCGTCATGGTCGCAATCAGAGGGAGTGGATAACTGTATTTCACAGTAATCTGATTGAGACCACGGTAATCGATGCACGGGCGCAACCCTCCATCTTTTTTTCTTCACAAAAAATAAGCTCGAGGAGGCGGAGAAGTGGAGGCCGTATGTATCCCTGTCTCAAAGATTCGGCTATGTAAGTTTCCATAGCTTTTCTCTCCTCTTGAGACAAAGGATACACGTGGCTCCGTGGGAGCGCTGCTCCTGCCTGAGATCAATCGCACAATCCCCCTGTCTATGAGGAGGCAACTGCGCGCCCTAGCTTTACTAAACACAGAGCTAAATCCCCATATTCAGGCGGAATGTGCAGTGCGGGCACTTGGTTTGGACTTTCCACCGAGTCGCCCCTACGGAAACACCCAGACATCGCCCCTCACACTGAGCAGACCACCCATTGAGAGCCCTCTGTTGCCACGAAATAGCAGGGGTTATGGGTGTTAACCAGGAATTCCCAGCACCACCGGGTACGCAGGGAGAGTCGATCAGATACAACTGTATAGTCTCCTCATGACCCCCCTGCGCACACATCCTAAGTGGCGCTGTGACTTCCCTAATCAACCCCGACCCCAATGGGCGGCTATCTAAAAGCATGAACGGGAAAAGGCTTGTCAACAGGTAGGAGAGGGATCCCTAAATCTAAACAAAACTTCCGATCAACAAAATTCCCAGCTGCGCCTGAATCTACTAGCGCCTTATGCTGGGAATGAGGTGCAACCTGTGGAAAACAAACAGGTATACAAAAGTGCGCAACAGAGAGCTCTGGGTAAGTGGGGCGTCTACTCACCTGGGAAGGCTCCCCAGTGCGTGGCCTGTTGTTTCCTCCCTCGGGGAACCCTCCCCAGCACCTGGCCGCAATGTGTGCCCTCCACGACCGCACTTGGTGCAGGGGACAGGCCCCCTCGGGCTCCTCCTCCTCCTTTCTCTAGCGCCAGCACCCCCGAGCTCCATAGGGCTCGGCTCGGAGGTGCCGGAGGGTGGAATGGACGGACCCCACTCGGGACGTCCACGGGTGGCCAGCAGGGTGTCCAGACGGATGGACATATCGACCAACTGGTCGAAGGTGAAATTGGTGTCCCTGCAGGCCAACTCACGTTGAACGTCCTCCCGTAGGCTACATCGAAAATGGTCGATGAGGGCCCGTTCATTCCACCCCTGCGTCTGCCGCTAGAGTCCGGAACTCCAGCGCGAACGCCTGTGCGCTCCTCCTCCCCTGTCTCAGGTGGACTAGACGCTCCCCCGCCGCTTTGCCCTCAGGTGGATGGTCGAACACGGCCTTGAAGCGACGGGAGAACTCGGCGTAGGAGATGGTGGTGGCGTCCATCTTCCTCCACTCGGCGTTGGCCCATTCCAACGCCTTGCCCGTGAGACAGGAGATGAGGGCGGAACGCTCGTGTCCCGAGGGCACCGGGTGTACAATGGCCAGGTAGAGCTCCACCTGCAGGAGGAACCCCTGACACCCGGCAGCTGTTCCGTCATACGCCCTCGGGAGCGAGAGCCGAATCCCACTGGGTTCCGGACCTGGGACTGGTGGACCGGCTGATGGGGGTGGCAGGGTAGGTGGAGGTGTGGGTACCCCTCTGGACTCCCATCGGTGCAGGGTGTTGATGACGTCCTGTAGAGCGGTCCCCAGTTGTCGTATCTGGTCATCCTGGCCGCAGACATGCTCCTCTAGCGACTCAGGCGTGACTGTTGCTTCTGCTGATTCCATTATTAAAGGTGTGTGATTCTGTCAGGGGTGCTGAAGCTGGGTGTGGTGCAGGAATCAAGCGCAGGACGCAGAAGCTAAGTCCAAAAGACTTTAGTGAATTATTCACGTAGTAAGCGAGCACAATAAGCCCGGAGGCGAAATAAAGGCGCACACAGGCGTCAAACAAAAGGCACACTAACATGTGCGAAAACCTCTCCAAACAACGGAGGGAAGTACGTAGCTCAGAACACCAAAACAGAAGAGCAATCACACACAACACCATACACACACAACGAGAACTAAATAGGACACTAATGAGGACTAACTAGACACAGGTGTACAACATCAAGACAAAACCAAACGAACATGAAACATAGATCGGTGGCAGCTAGTACTCCGGGGACGACGACCGCCGAAACCTGCCCGAACAAGGAGGAGGAGCAGCCTTGGCCGAAACCGTGACAATTGGGGTGATCAGTCCTTGGTTCCAAATATTGGGGAAGATGCCAGAGCCAAGGATGATGTTAAAGAGTTTAAGTACAGCCAATTGGAATGTGTGGTCTGTATATTTTATCATTTCATTTAGGATACCATCAACACCACAGGCCTTTTTGGGTTGGAGGGTTTGTATTTTGTCCTTCATTCAATGTAATTGGAGAATCCAGTTGGTTCTGGTAGTCTTTAATAGTTGACTCTAAGATTTGTATTTGATCATGTATATGTTTTTGCTGTTTGTTCTTTGTTATAGGGCCAAAAAGATTGGAGAAGTTGTTTATCCATACATCTCCATTTTGGATAGATAGCTCTTCGTGTTGTTGTTTGTTTAGTGTTTTCCCATTTTCCCAGAAAATGTCACTTGATTAAATTAATAATGTAACAATTAACTCATTAGGAATTTGGGGCACCACGGAAGAAGTTGTTTAACGATTTATAATCTCCCAAATTAAACTCTTAGAAGATATATATGTTATATATCAATAACAGTCACTTATCAAATATGTACCTCTTATCAGTCTCATTCTGAATGTCGCATAATCCTTGAACCTGCAAGAACCCTAACCTTATTGATGAATCAGCAATACACAAATTGGCTTCATTATTTATTTACTAACTAATTAAATAATAACACAATACAAACACACACACACACACACAGGTTATTGATTACTAACGTAATACAATGACAACAGGTACCTAGTGGACTGGACTAACAATAGCATGAATGCTTGGGTAGAAGGAGGGTCAGAGTGGAAGGGAATCAGAGATTCAAACTATCGTAGTTACTTTGGAAACTACGTTCACAGTAATCATAATACTTATGCACCCTAACAATCGCTCATTCGGATTAGAAATGCAACATGTATTTACGTGTTGCTGTCCTCGATAGTTGAGTTGATGATGTAGGACTCTGGTTTGCCCACCAGAGATCCCAATGCCCTTGGTAGAGTTTCTGGTCGTAGTGGTGGTTAGAATGGATACTTCAGATGTACCAGCGGTTGTCTGAGAGGGATTGTCCTTCCCACCTTGTGTCTTTAGTGAAAGTTCTCTAGACGACTATACATGCCAGCTGCAGACTGAGATGATAAGGTCTAGTGCATTGTCTTCTACTTCACCTCGTGTAGAGGTTGAGAGTTTCAGAGTTTCTCCATTTCACACGTGTGGACTAACGCCTCACGTTTTCTGGTCTTTCTGGTCTAACCATTTTGTAACGTGTAGCTTCAGCTTATAGAAATTCAACTATTTGCAACATCTGGTTTATACCGTAGTATGCTTGGTCTTCCTTTGGTAATGGAGTTGTAGTTTTAAACCATTTTGTAACGTTTAGCTCACGCTTCACATCTGCTGGTCTTGTAGAGTGTCAACCATTTTAAGCCGTGGGGCTTCCTGGTCTGGTAGAAATTCAACCATTTGCAACGTTTAGCTCACGCTTCACGTCTGCTGGTCTGAGGTGAATTTCGTCACGAGGCTTTTTATGCCCTCTGGGTAAAAAGGGCGTTCCATCACGTTCGTGCTCATCTGGGCGTGGCCACTGACTGGGAACTAATCGATATGGAAAACAATCATCTCATCTAGAATGCTAAAATCACATTGTTATCTTCACTAAAGTATTATTATACTTACTCATTCGTTTTATACAACAATTAGATGCAAACCTCATAACTGTGAAGTGTACCCCCCAGAGATACAGTTATGTTGTTCCACCATCTTTAATGACATCACAACATTGTAACGAATTTGACATGATTGTTCTTTAAGTCCCCACCAACCATTTCCCACATTCTTTTAAGTAGGAATATTGTTTCATGATCCACTTTTGGGTGTTGGAGTCTTGGCGGGATGACTTCCTTTGTCTCACAGGAAAATTCCCTCTCCCAATACTGCATGGCATGGAAAAGAAAGTTTCTGCAAGGAATTTACAACCGGTCATAAAACTGGCCCCCAGGAAAGGGGGTGTTCAAACCTTTGCCTAGCCGGCATCTTTTATCCTCAGCCCATGAGGGCAAGTCATGACACTCTCTCTCTATCTATCTCTAGGAGAGGGTGAATATATATCGATCTATCTCTAGGATAGGGTGGATATCTGCCTCTATCTCTCTCCATCGCGCTAGGAGAGGTTGAATACATTCCTGTATCCCTCTCTAGGAGAGGGTGAATATCTGCCTCGATCACTCTCTTTATCTATCTATCTATCTATCTATCTATCTATCTATCTATCTATCTATCTATCTATCTATCTATCTATCTATCTATCTATCTATCTATCTATCTATCTATCTATCTCTCTCGCTCTTTAGGAGAAGGTGAATATCTATTTCTGTCTCTACAAGGGAGTGAATATCTCCTCTTTCGTTCTTTCGTTCTTTCGTTCTTTCGTTCTTTCTTTCTTTCTTTCTTTCTTTCTTTCTTTCTTTCTTTCTTTCTTTCTTTCTTTCTTTCTTTCTTTCTTTCTTTCTTTCTTTCTTTCTTTCTAACTATGTGGAGATTCAGCTGGTTTCTACTCTACTGCTTTCTAACTATGTGGAGATTCAGCTGGTTTCTACTCTACTGCTTTCTAACTATGTGGAGATTCAGCTGGTTTCTACTCTACTGGTTTCTAACTATGTGGAGATTCAGCTGGTTTCTACTCTACTGGTTTCTAACTATGTGGAGATTCAGCTGGTTTCTACTCTACTGGTTTCTAACTATGTGGAGATTCAGCTGGTTTCTACTCTACTGGTTTCTAACTATGTGGAGATTCAGCTGGTTTCTACTCTACTGGTTTCTAACTATGTGGAGATTCAGCTGGTTTCTACTCTACTGGTTTCTAACTATGTGGAGATTCAGCTGGTTTCTACTCTACTGGTTTCTAACTATGTGGAGATTCAGCTGGTTTCTACTCTACTGGTTTCTAACTATGTGGAGATTCAGCTGGTTTCTACTCTACTGGTTTCTAACTGTGGAGATTCAGCTGGTTTCTACTCTACTGGTTTCTAACTGTGGAGATTCAGCTGGTTTCTACTCTACTGGTTTCTAACTATGTGGAGATTCAGCTGGTTTCTACTCTACTGGTTTCTAACTGTGGAGATTCAGCTGGTTTCTACTATACTGGTTTCTAACTATGTGGAGATTCAGCTGGTTTCTACTCTACTGGTTTCTAACTATGTGGAGATTCAGCTGGTTTCTACTCTACTGGTTTCTAACTATGGAGATTCAGCTGGTTTCTACTCTACTGGTTTCTAACTATGTGGAGATTCAGCTGGTTTCTACTCTACTGGTTTCTAACTATGTGGAGATTCAGCTGGTTTCTACTCTACTGGTTTCTAACTATGTGGAGATTCAGCTGGTTTCTACTCTACTGGTTTCTAACTGTGGAGATTCAGCTGGTTTCTACTCTACTGGTTTCTAACTGTGGAGATTCAGCTGGTTTCTACTCTGCTAGTTTCTAACTGTGAGGAGATTCAGCTGGTTTCTACTCTACTGGTTTATATCTATACAGACTAGATCACTCTGTAGCCTGAACAGCAGACAGGTGTTAGTGGAGAGAGTTAACTATAGATATATACTGACAAGAAGAGACCGGTTGTCTGTGAACTGGTTGTGAAATGGGTCTTTCCTGTGGATCTATGTTGTCTAGATCCTGGTAAGCAGCTGGTCCAGGGCTTGGCTGGACTCAGAGTCTGTCTGGAGGGACATCTCCTCTACAAGCACCTTCCTCTGGAAGTCCTGCAGGGAGAGAGACAACATCACACACGCCCAGATCACATCACGTCAGTGAATCTCTGCTACTCCTGAACCACAGTGTTGATAAATGGTGACAGTCTCTGTACCCTGAACAGTAGGTTGGGTTCTGATACATGGACCCTCAATGACCATGTTTCAAACATTAGAAGATATGTGTTCCTAGAACTCCTAAAGCTGTTCTTTGACGTTAAACTGAGCTGTGTCCATGTTTCAAACATTAGAAGATATGTGTTCCTAGAACTCCTAAAGCTGTTCTTTGACGTTAAACTGAGCTGTGTCCATGTTTCAAACATTAGAAGATATGTGTTCCTAGAACTCCTAAAGCTGTTCTTTGACGTTAAACTGAGCTGTGTCCATGTTTCAAACATTAGAAGATATGTGTTTGTGGAACTCCTAAAGCTGTTCTTTGACGTTAAACTGAGCTGTGTCCATGTTTCAAACATTAGAAGATATGTGTTTGTGGAACTCCTAAAGCTGTTCTTTGACGTTAAACTGAGCTGTGTCCATGTTTCAAACATTAGAAGATATGTGTTTGTGGAACTCTAAAGCTGTTCTTTGACGTTAAACTGAGCTGTGTCCATGTTTCAAACATTAGAAGATATGTGTTTGTGGAACTCCTAAAGCTGTTCTTTGACGTTAAACTGAGCTGTGTCCATGTTTCAAACATTAGAAGATATGTGTTTGTGGAACTCCTAAAGCTGTTCTTTGCCGTTAGAACTGAGCTGTGTCCATGTTTCAAACATTAGAAGATATGTGTTTGTGGAACTCCTAAAGCTGTTCTTTGACGTTAAACTGAGCTGTGTCCATGTTTCAAACATTAGAAGATATGTGTTTCTAGAACTCCTAAAGCTGTTCTTTGACGTTAAACTGAGCTGTGTCCATGTTTCAAACATTAGAAGATATGTGTTTGTGGAACTCCTAAAGCTGTTCTTTGACGTTAAACTGAGCTGTGTCCATGTTTCAAACATTAGAAGATATGTGTTTGTGGAACTCCTAAAGCTGTTCTTTGACGTTAAACTGAGCTGTGTCCATGTTTCAAACATTAGAAGATATGTGTTTGTGGAACTCCT
>NW_025534950.1:15000-133735 GCF_020615455.1 Coregonus clupeaformis
AAGGTGTCTGAGTGTGTGTGTGTTACCTTTCTACTCTCCTCCAGTTCTCTGATTCTTTCCTGCTCCTGCTGCGCTCGCTCCCGCCGCCGCCGCTCCTGGCAACCACAGGAAGTTACATCACAGGAAGTAACATCACAGGAAGTTACATCACAGGAAGTTCCATCACACTGCTGCAGGTGTGAACCAGTAAAACCAGAAGGGCCAGAGAAAACCCCTAGTTTACGAAACCCATCTGATTTAGCAGGCAGCAGATAGAGAACATATACTGTATCCCCCCTCTCCTAGAGAGAGATAGAGGTAGATATTCACCCTCTCCTAGAGAGAGATAGAGGTAGATATTCACCCTCTCCTAGAGAGAGATAGAGGTATATATTCACCCTCTCCTAGAGAGAGATAGAGGTAGATATTCACCCTCTCCTAGAGAGATAGAGGTAGATATTCACCCTCTCCTAGAGAGAGATAGAGGTAGATATTCACCCTCTCCTAGAAAGAGATAGAGGTAGATATTCACCCTCTCCTAGAGAGATAGAGGTAGATATTCACCCTCTCCTAGAGAGAGAGGTAGATATTCACCCTCTCCGAGAGAGATAGAGGTAGATATTCACCCTCTCCTAGAGAGAGATAGAGGTAGATATTCACCCTCTCCTAGAGAGAGATAGAGGTAGATATTCACCCTCTCCTAGAGAGAGATAGAGATAGATATTCACCCTCTCCTAGAGAGAGATAGAGGTAGATATTCACCCTCTCCTAGAGAGAGATAGAGGGTAGATATTCACCCTCTCCCTAGAGAGAGATAGAGGGAGATATTCACCCTCTCCTAGAGAGAGATAGAGGAGATATTCACCCTCTCCTAGAGAGAGATAGAGGTAGATATTCACCCTCTCCTAGAAAGAGATAGAGGTAGATATTCACCCTCTCCTAGAGAGATAGAGGTAGATATTCACCCTCTCCTAGAGAGATAGAGGTAGATATTCACCCTCTCCTAGAGAGAGATAGAGGTAGATATTCACCCTCTCCTAGAGAGAGATAGAGGTAGATATTCACCCTCTCCTAGAGAGAGATAGAGGTAGATATTCACCCTCTCCTAGAGAGAGATAGAGGTAGATATTCACCCTCTCCTAGAGAGAGATAGAGGTAGATATTCACCCTCTCCTAGAGAGATAGAGGTAGATATTCACCTCTCCTAGAGAGAGATAGAGGTAGATATTCACCCTCTCCTAGAGAGATAGAGGTAGATATTCACCCTCTCCGAGAGAGAGATAGAGGTAGATATTCACCCTCTCCTAGAGAGAGATAGAGGTAGATATTCACCCTCTTCTAAGAGAGAGATAGAGGTAGATATTCACCCTCTCCTAGAGAGAGATAGAGGTAGATATTCACCCTCTCCTAGAGAGAGATAGAGGTAGATATTCACCCTCTCCTAGAGAGATAGAGGTAGATATTCACCCTCTCCTAGAGAGAGATAGAGGTAGATATTCACCCTCTCCTAGAGAGATAGAGGTAGATATTCACCCTCTCCTAGAGAGAGATAGAGGTAGATATTCACCCTCTCCTAGAGAGATAGATAGAGGTAGATATTCACCCTCTCCTAGAGAGAGATAGAGGTAGATATTCACCCTCTCCTAGAGAGATAGAGGTAGATATTCACCTTCTCCTAGAGAGAGATAGAGGTAGATATTCACCCTCTCCTAGAGAGATAGATAGAGGTAGATATTCACCCTCTCCTAGAGAGATAGAGGTAGATATTCACCCTCTCCTAGAGAGAGATAGAGGTAGATATTCACCCTCTCCTAGAGAGATAGAGGGATATATTCACCCTCTCCTAGAGAGATAGAGGTAGATATTCACCCTCTCCTAGAGAGATAGAGGTAGATATTCACCCTCTCCTAGAGAGAGATAGAGGTAGATATTCACCCTCTCCTAGAGAGATAGAGGTAGATATTCACCCTCTCCTAGAGAGAGATAGAGGTAGATATTCACCCTCTCCTAGAGAGAGATAGAGGTAGATATTCACCCTCTTCTAGAGAGAGATAGAGGTAGATATTCACCCTCTCCTAGAGAGAGATAGAGGTAGATATTCACCCTCTCCTAGAGAGAGATAGAGGTAGATATTCACCCTCTCCTAGAGAGATAGAGGTAGATATTCACCCTCTCCTAGAGAGAGATAGAGGTAGTTATTCACCCTCTCCTAGAGAGATAGAGGTAGATATTCACCCTCTCCTAGAGAGAGATAGAGGTAGATATTCACCCTCTCCTAGAGAGATAGAGGTAGATATTCACCCTCTCCTAGAGAGATAGAGGTAGATATTCACCCTCTCCTAGAGAGAGAGATAGAGGTAGATTTTCACCCTCTCCTATAGAGATAGAGATAGATATTCACCCTCTCCTAGAGAGAGATAGAGGTAGATATTCACCCTCTCCTAGAGAGAGATAGAGGTAGATATTCACCCTCTCCTAGAGAGAGAGATAGAGGTAGATATTCACCCTCTTCTGAGAGAGATAGAGGTAGATATTCACCCTCTCCTAGAGAGAGATAGAGGTAGATATTCACCCTCTCCTAGAGAGAGATAGAGGTAGATATTCACCCTCTCCTAGAGAGAGATAGAGATAGATATTCACCCTCTCCTAGAGAGAGATAGAGGTAGATATTCACCCTCTCCTAGAGAGAGATAGAGGTAGATATTCACCCTCTCCTAGAGAGAGATAGAGGGAGATATTCACCCTCTCCTAGAGAGAGATAGAGGGAGATATTCACCCTCTCCTAGAGAGATAGAGGTAGATATTCACCCTCTCCTAGAGAGAGATAGAGGTAGATATTCACCCTCTCCTAGAGAGAGATAGAGGTAGATATTCACCCTCTCCTAGAGAGAGATAGATGTAGATATTCACCCTCTCCTAGAGAGAGATAGAGGTAGATATTCACCCTCTCCTAGAGAGATAGAGGTAGATATTCACCCTCTCCTAGAGAGATAGAGGTAGATATTCACCCTCTCCTAGAGAGAGATAGAGGTAGATATTCACCCTCTCCTAGAGAGAGATAGAGGTAGATATTCACCCTCTTCTAGAGAGAGATAGAGGTAGATATTCACCCTCTCCTAGAGAGAGATAGAGGTAGATATTCACCCTCTCCTAGAGAGAGATAGAGGTAGATATTCACCCTCTCCTAGAGAGATAGAGGTAGATATTCACCCTCTCCTAGAGAGAGATAGAGGTAGATATTCACCCTCTCCTAGAGAGATAGATGTAGATATTCACCCTCTCCTAGAGAGAGATAGAGGTAGATATTCACCCTCTCCTAGAGAGATAGATAGAGGTAGATATTCACCCTCTCCTAGAGAGAGATAGAGGTAGATATTCACCCTCTCCTAGAGAGATAGAGGTAGATATTCACCTTCTCCTAGAGAGAGATAGAGGTAGATATTCACCCTCTCCTAGAGAGATAGATAGAGGTAGATATTCACCCTCTCCTAGAGAGATAGAGGTAGATATTCACCCTCTCCTAGAGAGAGATAGAGGTAGATATTCACCCTCTCCTAGAGAGATAGAGGTATATATTCACCCTCTCCTAGAGAGATAGAGGTAGATATTCACCCCTCTCCTAAGAGAGAGATAGAGGTAGATATTCACCCTCTCCTAGAGAGATAGAGGTAGATATTCACCCTCTCCTAGAGAGAGATAGAGGTAGATATTCACCCTCTCCTAGAGAGAGATAGAGGTAGATATTCACCCTCTTCTAGAGAGAGATAGAGGTAGATATTCACCCTCTCCTAGAGAGAGATAGAGGTAGATATTCACCCTCTCCTAGAGAGAGATAGAGGTAGATATTCACCCTCTCCTAGAGAGATAGAGGTAGATATTCACCCTCTCCTAGAGAGAGATAGAGGTAGTTATTCACCCTCTCCTAGAGAGATAGAGGTAGATATTCACCCTCTCCTAGAGAGAGATAGAGGTAGATATTCACCCTCTCCTAGAGAGATAGAGGTAGATATTCACCCTCTCCTAGAGAGATAGAGGTAGATATTCACCCTCTCCTAGAGAGAGAGATAGAGGTAGATTTTCACCCTCTCCTATAGAGATAGAGATAGATATTCACCCTCTCCTAGAGAGAGATAGAGGTAGATATTCACCCTCTCCTAGAGAGAGATAGAGGTAGATATTCACCCTCTCCTAGAGAGAGATAGAGGTAGATATTCACCCTCTTCTAGAGAGAGATAGAGGTAGATATTCACCCTCTCCTAGAGAGAGATAGAGGTAGATATTCACCCTCTCCTAGAGAGAGATAGAGGTAGATATTCACCCTCTCCTAGAGAGATAGAGGTAGATATTCACCCTCTCCTAGAGAGAGATAGAGGTAGATATTCACCCTCTCCTAGAGAGATAGAGGTAGATATTCACCCTCTCCTAGAGAGAGATAGAGGTAGATATTCACCCTCTCCTAGAGAGATAGATAGAGGTAGATATTCACCCTCTCCTAGAGAGAGATAGAGGTAGATATTCACCCTCTCCTAGAGAGATAGAGGTAGATATTCACCTTCTCCTAGAGAGAGATAGAGGTAGATATTCACCCTCTCCTAGAGAGATAGATAGAGGTAGATATTCACCCTCTCCTAGAGAGATAGAGGTAGATATTCACCCTCTCCTAGAGAGAGATAGAGGTAGATATTCACCCTCTCCTAGAGAGATAGAGGTATATATTCACCCTCTCCTAGAGAGATAGAGGTAGATATTCACCCTCTCCTAGAGAGATAGAGGTAGATATTCACCCTCTCCTAGAGAGAGATAGAGGTAGATATTCACCCTCTCCTAGAGAGATAGAGGTAGATATTCACCCTCTCCTAGAGAGAGATAGAGGTAGATATTCACCCTCTCCTAGAGAGAGATAGAGGTAGATATTCACCCTCTTCTAGAGAGAGATAGAGGTAGATATTCACCCTCTCCTAGAGAGAGATAGAGGTAGATATTCACCCTCTCCTAGAGAGAGATAGAGGTAGATATTCACCCTCTCCTAGAGAGATAGAGGTAGATATTCACCCTCTCCTAGAGAGAGATAGAGGTAGTTATTCACCCTCTCCTAGAGAGATAGAGGTAGATATTCACCCTCTCCTAGAGAGAGATAGAGGTAGATATTCACCCTCTCCTAGAGAGATAGAGGTAGATATTCACCCTCTCCTAGAGAGATAGAGGTAGATATTCACCCTCTCCTAGAGAGAGAGATAGAGGTAGATATTCACCCTCTCCTATAGAGATAGAGATAGATATTCACCCTCTCCTAGAGAGAGATAGAGGTAGATATTCACCCTCTCCTAGAGAGAGATAGAGGTAGATATTCACCCTCTCCTAGAGATATATAGGTATATATTCACCCTCTCCTAGAGAGATAGAGGTAGATATTCACCCTCTCCTAGAGAGATAGAGGTAGATATTCACCCTCTCCTAGAGAGAGATAGAGGTAGATATTCACCCTCTCCTAGAGAGAGATAGAGGTAGATATTCACCCTCTCCTAGAGAGAGATAGAGGTAGATATTTACCCTCTCCTAGAGAGAGATAGACGTAGATATTCACCCTCTCCTAGAGAGAGATAGAGGTAGATATTCACCCTCTCCTAGAGAGATAGAGGTAGATATTCACCCTCTCCTAGAGAGAGATAGAGGTAGATATTCACCCTCTCCTAGAGAGAGATAGAGGTAGATATTCACCCTCTTCTAGAGAGAGATAGAGGTAGATATTCACCCTCTCCTAGAGAGAGATAGAGGTAGATATTCACCCTCTCCTAGAGAGAGATAGAGGTAGATATTCACCCTCTCCTAGAGAGAGATAGAGGTAGATATTTACCCTCTCCTAGAGAGAGATAGACGTAGATATTCACCCTCTCCTAGAGAGAGATAGAGGTAGATATTCACCCTCTCCTAGAGAGATAGAGGTATATATTCACCCTCTCCTAGAGAGATAGAGGTAGATATTCACCCTCTCCTAGAGAGAGATAGAGGTAGATATTCACCCTCTCCTAGAGAGAGATAGAGGTAGATATTCACCCTCTTCTAGAGAGAGATAGAGGTAGATATTCACCCTCTCCTAGAGAGAGATAGAGGTAGATATTCACCCTCTCCTAGAGAGAGATAGAGGTAGATATTCACCCTCTCCTAGAGAGAGATAGAGGTAGATATTTACCCTCTCCTAGAGAGAGATAGACGTAGATATTCACCCTCTCCTAGAGAGAGATAGAGGTAGATATTCACCCTCTCCTAGAGAGATAGAGGTATATATTCACCCTCTCCTAGAGAGATAGAGGTAGATATTCACCCTCTCCTAGAGAGATAGAGGTAGATATTCACCCTCTCCTAAGAGAGATAGAGGTAGATATTCACCCTCTCCTAGAGAGAGATAGAGGTAGATATTCACCCTCTTCTAGAGAGAGATAGAGGTAGATATTCACCCTCTTCTAGAGAGAGATAGAGGTAGATATTCACCCTCTCCTAGAGAGAGATAGAGGTAGATATTCACCCTCTCCTAGAGAGATAGAGGTAGATATTCACCCTCTCCTAGAGAGAGATAGAGGTAGTTATTCACCCTCTCCTAGAGAGAGATAGAGGTAGATATTCACCCTCTCCTAGAGAGATAGAGGTAGATATTCACCCTCTCCTAGAGAGATAGAGGTAGATATTCACCCTCTCCTAGAGAGAGAGATAGAGGTAGATATTCACCCTCTCCTATAGAGATAGAGATAGATATTCACCCTCTCCTAGAGAGAGATAGAGGTAGATATTCACCCTCTCCTAGAGAGAGATAGAGGTAGATATTCACCCTCTCCTAGAGATACAGTGGGGAAAAAAAGTATTTAGTCAGCCACCAATTGTGCAAGTTCTCCCACTTAAAAAGATGAGAGAGGCCTGTAATTTTCATCATAGGTACACGTCAACTATGACAGACAAAATGAGAAAAAAAAATCCAGAATATCACATTATAGGATTTTTAATGAATTTATTTGCAAATTATGGTGGAAAATAAGTATTTGGTCAATAACAAAAGTTTCTCAATACTTTGTTATATACCCTTTGTTGGCAATGACACAGGTCAAACGTTTTCTGTAAGTCTTCACAAGGTTTTCACACACTGTTGCTGGTATTTTGGCCCATTCCTCCATGCAGATCTCCTCTAGAGCAGTGATGTTTTGGGGCTGTCGCTGGGCAACACAGACTTTCAACTCCCTCCAAAGATTTTCTATGGGGTTGAGATCTGGAGACTGGCTAGGCCACTCCAGGACCTTGAAATGCTTCTTACGAAGCCACTCCTTCATTGCCCGGGCGGTGTGTTTGGGATCATTGTCATGCTGAAAGACACAGCCACGTTTCATCTTCAATGCCCTTGCTGATGGAAGGAGGTTTTCACTCAAAATCTCACGATACATGGCCCCATTCATTCTTTCCTTTACACGGATCAGTCGACCTGGTCCCTTTGCAGAAAAAACAGCCCCAAAGCATGATGTTTCCACCCCCATGCTTCACAGTAGGTATGGTGTTCTTTGTCCTCCAAACACGACGAGTTGAGTTTTTACCAAAAAAGTTCTATTTTGGTTTCATCTGACCATATGACATTCTCCCAATCCTCTTCTGGATCATCCAAATGCACTCTAGCAAACTTCAGACGGGCCTGGACATGTACTGGCTTAAGCAGGGGACACGTCTGGCACAGCAGGATTCGAGTCCCTGGCGGCGTAGTGTGTTACTGATGGTAGGCTTTGTTACTTTGGTCCCAGCTCTCTGCGGGTCATTCACTAGGTCCCCCCGTGTGGTTCTGGGATTTTTGCTCACCGTTCTTGTGATCATTTTGACCCACGGGGTGAGATCTTGCGTGGAGCCCCAGATCAAGGGGAGATTATCAGTGGTCTTGTATGTCTTCCATTTCCTAATAATTGCTCCCACAGTTGATTTCTTCAAACCAAGCTGCTTACCTATTGCAGATTCAGTCTTCCCAGCCTGGTGCAGGTCTACAATTTTGTTTCTGGTGTCCTTTGACAGCTCTTTGGTCTTGGCCATAGTGGAGTTTGGAGTGTGACTGTTTGAGGTTGTGGACAGGTGTCTTTTATACTGATAACAAGTTCAAACAGGTGCCATTAATACAGGTAACGAGTGGAGGACAGAGGAGCCTCTTAAAGAAGAAGTTACAGGTCTGTGAGAGCCAGAAATCTTGCTTGTTTGTAGGTGACCAAATACTTATTTTCCACCATAATTTGCTAATAAATTCATTAAAAATCCTACAATGTGATTTTCTGGATTGTTCTTTCTCAATTTGTCTGTCATAGTTGACGTGTACCTATGATGAAAATTACAGGCCTCTCTCATCTTTTTAAGTGGGAGAACTTGCACAATTGGTGGCTGACTAAATACTTTTTTTCCCCACTGTATATAGGTATATATTCACCCTCTCCTAGAGAGATAGAGGTAGATATTCACCCTCTCCTAGAGAGATAGAGGTAGATATTCACCCTCTCCTAGAGAGAGATAGAGGTAGATATTCACCCTCTCCTAGAGAGAGATAGAGATAGATATTCACCCTCTCCTAGAGAGAGATAGAGGTAGATATTCACCCCCTCCTAGAGAGAGATAGAGGTAGATATTCACCCTCTCCTAGAGAGATAGAGGTAGATATTCACCCTCTCCTAGAGAGAGATAGAGGTAGATATTCACCCCCTCCTAGAGAGAGATAGAGGTAGATATTCACCCTCTCCATTTTCTCTTCCTTCCAGTCTTCTCCCAGAGTGTCTGTCTCCTTATGGTGTTTCCCCTTCTCTCCCAGGAACGCATAGTCCTCCTCCTTACACATTCCTCTCATGGACTACAGAATTACATCATCAACTCCCCCTCTTGGACTACAGAATTACATCATCACTTCCCCCTCTCGGACTACAAAATGACATCATAACATCCCCCTCACAGGCTACAGAATGACATCTGCCGCATTCAAAACAACTGGGACCTAGGATCTCGGAAAATCTCATACTTCTGACTTCAGTGTGTTCAAGACAACTGGGAACTCCGACTGGGAAAAATAGTTTTGAACGGTCATCCAACTCAGAATTCCAAGTCAGAAACTCAGGCATCTTGCCGCGTTTAAAAATACAAGGTCAAATCATGACGTCAGTGATCTTCAGGTCGGAAAGTTGACGCTCTAGAAAGAGGCCAGAGTTCCCGAGTTGAAATTCCAAGTTGGATGACTGTTCAAATCGATTTTTCCCAGTCGGCGCTTGTATTTTTCCGAGTTCCCAGTTGTTTTGAACACACTGAAGTCGGAAGTTAGAGATTTCCGAGTTCCCAATTCCGAGTTCCCCGTTGTTCTGAATGCGGCATTATGGCACGTTCATATGCTAATCAAAACTAGGAAACTCTGAAATTTCCGACTTGCTGATACGTTGAAAGCGGCACGTGTATAACTGCAACCAGTTAGCAAGTCGTACATTTAAGAGTTTCCTAGTTCCGACTAGCACATGAATGCGGCAATCCCCTCACGGACTACAGAATGACATCATGAAATCATAACATCCCCCTCATGAATTACAGAATGACATCATGATATCATAACATCCCCCTCATGGATTACAGAATGACATCATGATATCATAACATCCCCCTCATGGATTACAGAATGACATCATTATATCATAACATCCCCCTCATGGACTACAGAATGACATCATGATATCATAACATCCCCCTCATGGATTACATAATGACATCATGATATCATAACATCCCCCTCATGGATTACAGAATGACATCATGATATCATAACATCCCCCTCATGGATTACAGAATGACATCATGATATCATAACATCCCCCTCATGGACTACAGAATGACATCATGATATCATAACACCCCCTCAAGGACTAGAGCATCAGACCGATGGTGCTTTCCAGAGAACTGGGAACTCAGGGAAGAAACAAGGTCAGATCATGACGTCAGGGATCTTCAGGTCAGAAAGTTGGAGCTCTAGAAAGATGCCTGAGTTTCCGACTTGGAATTCCAAGTTCGATGACCGTTCAAAACGATTTTTCCCAGTTGGAACTCATTATTTTCAGAGTTCCCAGTTGTCTTGAACGCACTGAAGTCGGAGTGGACAAGAAACCAGGAGTTAATCAATCAATCAATCAATTTTATTTTATATAGCCCTTCTTACATCAGCTAATATCTCGAAGTGCTGTACAGAAACCCAGCCTAAAACCCCAAACAGCTAGTAATGCAGGTGTAGAAGCACGGTGGCTAGGAAAAACTCCCTAGAAAGGCGAAAACCTAGGAAGAAACCTAGAGAGGAACCAGGCTATGTAAGTCCCAGTGAGATGCACATGTCTTTGGCATGAGAAGGTTTGACAACACTGTACACTTACCTTGGACATGGGAATCCCTTCAAACAGAATAACATGGTCCATCCTGGACAGACAGGACACAGTTACTACACTATATACATTAGTACACAGTTAATACACAGTTAGTACACAGTTAGTACACAGTTAGTACACAGTTAATACACAGTTAGTACACAGTTAGTACACAGTTAATACACAGTTAGTACACAGTTAGTACACAATTAGTACACAGTTAATACACAGTTAATACACAGTCAGTACACAGTTAGTACACAGTTAATACACAGTTAGTACACAGTCAGTACAGTTGACATATTGTAGTACACTTTACACACACGGTCCCCAATGAGTAAATACACAGTTAAACACTAAACACACACACTGTCCCCAGTTAGTAAATACACAGTTAAACACTAAACACACACACTGTCCCCAGTTAGTAAATACACAGTTAAACACTAAACACACACACTGTCCCCAGTTAGTAAATACACAGTTAAACACTAAACACACACACTGTCGCCAGTTAGTAAATACACAGTTAAATACTAAACACACACACACATGGTCTCCAGTTAGTAAATACACAGTTAAACACTAAACACACATGGTCCCCAGTTAGTAAATACACAGTTAAACACTAAACACACATGGTCCCCAGTTAGTAAATACACAGTTAAACACTAAACACACATGGTCCCCAGTTAGTAAATACACAGTTAAACACTAAACACACACACTGTCCCCAGTTAGTAAATACACAGTTAAACACTAAACACACATGGTCCCCAGTTAGTAAATACACAGTTAAACACTAAACACACACACTGTCCCCAGTTAGTAAATACACAGTTAAACACTAAACACACACACTGTCCCCAGTTAGTAAATACACAGTTAAACACTAAACACACACACTGTCCCCAGTTAGTAAATACACAGTTAAACACTAAACACACACACACATGGTCTCCAGTTAGTAAATACACAGTTAAACACTAAACACACATGGTCCCCAGTTAGTAAATATACAGTTAAACACTAAACACACATGGTCCCCAGTTAGTAAATACACAGTTAAACACTAAACACACATGGTCCCCAGTTAGTAAATACACAGTTAAACACTAAACACACATGGTCCCCAGTTAGTAAATACACAGTTAAACACTAAACACACACCTCCACACTCACTCACAGTTAACCTACTCACACAATACTCAATGTATATTATCACTGCTAATCTAAGAGTACTAATACAAGCACATAGAACATATTTAGTTCCTTTCCTTGGTTCCGGCACTGTCCTACTATAAACTACTGTCCCAGTCGAGGTAGTTAGATGCACTAACCTGTAGCTAGGTCTGGTGGGCTGTAGCCTTCTGTGTGTCTGTGGTGTCCTCTGGTCTGTCTCTCTGTGTGTCTGTGGTGTCCTCTGGTCTGTCTCTCTGTGTGTCTGTGGTGTCCTCTGGTCTGTCTCTCTGTGTGTCTGTGGTGTCCTCTGGTCTGTCTCTCTGTGTGTCTGTGGTGTCCTCTGGTCTGTCTCTCTGTGTGATGTGGTGTCCTCTGGTCTGTCTCTCTGTGTGTCTGTGGTGTCCTCTGGTCTGTCTCTCTATGTGATGTGGTGTCCTCTGGTCTGTCTCTCTGTGTGTCTGTGGTGTCCTCTGGTCTGTCTCTCTGTGTGATGTGGTGTCCTCTGGTCTGTCTCTCTGTGTGATGTGGTGTCCTCTGGTCTGTCTCTCTGTGTGATGTGGTGTCCTCTGGTCTGTCTCTCTGTGTGATGTGGTGTCCTCTGGTCTGTCTCTCTGTGTGATGTGGTGTCCTCTGGTCCGTCTCTCTGTGTGATGTGGTGTCCCGTTGTTTGTCCACCGATCCCTATTATAGCCAGTGTGTGTCCAGTGATCCTCCAGTGTTAGTGTGACCACACGTGGCAGCGATGGCAGCGATTTCAGCAGCGGCCCGTGAGAAGTGGCACTCTCCCACTAATAAAGCAACGCTGCATGCCACCACGGGGTGACTGATGGAGCTGCTGGGACCGTCAATGTTCTTCCCTGAGAATCTGATGGGGGGTTGGGTGTTGTGGGGTGTCATGTCAGCCGGGGGGGACTGTTGTCATGTTTGTGTTGTTTGCCAGAGCTGGGTACCACCCCTACAGAATGTCCCTGGGCTGGCACTGATTTACCAACGATGTCACCGTTCAAGCCTCAGTAACACTAGAAGAGGAAAAGGACATAGAGGACAGGAGAGAGGTGGGGGGAGTGAAGAGGACAGGAGAGAGGTGGGGGGAGTGTAGAGGACAGGAGAGAGGTGGGGGGTTGTGAAGAGGACAGGAGAGAGGTGGGGGGAGTGTAGAGGACAGGAGAGAGGTGGGGGGAGTGAAGGAGAGAGGTGGGGGGAGTGTAGAGGACAGGAGAGAGGTGGGGGGAGTGAAGAGGACAGGAGAGAGGTGGGGGAGTGAAGAGGACAGGAGAGAGGTGGGGGGAGTGAAGAGGACAGGAGAGATGTGGGGGGAGTGAAGAGGACAGGAGAGAGGTGGGGGGGAGTGTAGAGGACAGGAGAGAGGTGGGGGGGAGTGAAGAGGACAGGAGAGAGGTGGGGGGAGTGTAGAGGACAGGAGAGAGGTGGGGGGAGTGAAGAGGACAGGAGAGAGGTGGGGGGAGTGTAGAGGACAGGAGAGAGGTGGGGGGAGTGAAGAGGACAGGAGAGAGGTGGGGGGAGTGTAAAGGACAGTAAAGAGGTGGGGGAGTGTAGAGGACAGGAGAGAGGTGGGGGGAGTGAAGAGGACAGGAGAGAGGTGGGGGGAGAGTAGAGGACAGGAGAGAGGTGGGGGAGTGAAGGAGAGAGGTGGGGGGAGTGTGAGGACAGGAGAGAGGTGGGGGGAGTGAAGAGGACAGGAGAGAGGTGGGGGGAGTGAAGAGGACAGGAGAGAGGTGGGGGGGAGGGAAGGACAGGAGAGAGGACAGGAGAGAGGTGGAGGGAGGAAGAGGACAGGAGAGGGAGGGGGGGGAGTGAAGAGGACAGGAGAGAGGTGGGGGGGAGTGAAGAGGACAGGAGAGAGGTGGGGGAGGAAGAGGACAGGAGAGAGGTGGGGGGGAGTGAAGAGGACAGGAGAGAGGTGGGGGGAGTGAAGAGGACAGGAGAGGGGTGGGGGGGAGTGTAAAGGACAGGAGAGAGGTGGGGGGAGTGAAGAGGACAGGAGAGAGGTGGGGGGAGTGAAGAGGACAGGAGAGAGGTGGGGGGAGTGAAGAGGACAGGAGAGAGATGGGGGGGAGTGAAGAGGACAGGAGAGAGGTGGGGGGAGTGTAGAGGACAGGAGAGAGGTGGGGGGGGGGAGTGTAGAGGACAGGAGAGAGGTGGGGGGGAGTGAAGAGGACAGAGAGAGGTGGGGGGAGTGAAGAGGACAGGAGAGAGGTGGGGGGAATGTAGAGGACAGGAGAGAGGTGGGGGGAGTGAAGAGGACAGGAGAGAGGTGGGGGGAGTGAAGAGGACAGGGGAGAGGTGGGGGGAGTGAAGAGGACAGGAGAGAGGTGGGGGAGTGAAGAGGACAGGAGAGAAGTGGGGGGAGTGAAGAGGACAGGAGAGAGGTGGGGGGGGAGTGAAGAGGACAGGAGAGAGGTGGGGGGAGTGAAGAGGACAGGAGAGAGGTGGGGGGAGTGAAGAGGACAGGAGAGAAGTGGGGGAGTGAAGAGGACAGGAGAGAGGTGGGGGGAGTGAAGAGGACAGGAGAGAGGTGGGGGGAGGAAGAGGACAGGAGAGAGGTGGGGGGGAGTGAAGAGGACAGGAGAGAGGTGGGGGGGAGTGAAGAGGACAGGAGAGAGGTGGGGGGGAGGAAGAGGACAGGAGAGAGGTGGAGGGAGTGAAGAGGACAGGAGAGAGGTGGGGGGAGTGAAGAGGACAGGAGAGAGGTGGGGGGAGGACAGGAGAGAGGTGGAGGGGAGTGAAGAGGACAGGAGAGAGGTGGGGGAGTGTAGAGGACAGGAGAGAGGTGGGGGGGAGTGAAGAGGGACAGGAGAGAGGTGGGGGAGGACAGAGAGAGGTGGAGGGGAGTGAAGAGGACAGGAGAGAGGTGGGGGGAGTGAAGATGACAGGAGAGAGGTGGGGGGAGTGAAGTACCCTTATGGTTTAGTAATACACTGGCAGAGGTTTCAGTAATATGCCCTTATGGTTTAGTAAGACTCTGCCAGAGGTTTCAGTAATATGCCCTTATGGTTTAGTAATACACTGCCAGAGGTTTCAGTAATATACCCTTATGGTTTAGTAATACACTGCCAGAGGTTTCAGTAATATACCCTTATGGTTTAGTAATACACTGCCAGAGGTTTCAGTAATACGCCCTTATGGTTTAGTAATACACTGCCAGAGGTTTCAGTAATATACCCTTATGGTTTAGTAATACACTGCCAGAGGTTTCAGTAATATACCCTTATGGTTTAGTAATACACTGCCAGAGGTTTCAGTAATATACCCTTATGGTTTAGTAATACACTGCCAGAGGTTTCAGTAAAATGCCCTTATGGTTTAGTAATACACTGCCAGAGGTTTCAGTAATACGCCCTTATGGTTTAGTAATACACTGCCAGAGGTTTCAGTAATATACCCTTATGGTTTAGTAATACACTGCCAGAGGTTTCAGTAATATACCCTTATGGTTTAGTAATACACTGCCAGAGGTTTCAGTAATACGCCCTTATGGTTTAGTAATACACTGCCAGAGGTTTCAGTAATACGCCCTTATGGTTTAGTAATACACTGCCAGAGGTTTCAGTAATACGCCCTTATGGTTTAGTAATACACTGCCAGAGGTTTCAGTAATACGCCCTTATGGTTTAGTAATACACTGCCAGAGGTTTCAGTAATACGCCCTTATGGTTTAGTAATACACTGCCAGAGGTTTCAGTAATATGCCCTTATGGTTTAGTAATACACTGCCAGAGGTTTCAGTAATATACCCTTATGGTTTAGTAATACACTGCCAGAGGTTTCAGTAATATACCCTTATGGTTTAGTAATACACTGCCAGAGGTTTCTGTAATACACTGCCAGATGTTTCAGTAATATGCCCTTATGGTTTAGTAATACACTGCCAGAGGTTTCAGCTGTTGTTATGTTCTAGTGGTAATGCGTTCGTTCTGTCTCTCTGTCTCTCTGTCTGTCTGTCTGTCTCTGTCTGTGTCTCTGTGTATGTGTGTGTGTGTGGTGTGAGAGAGCTGTAGGTAATGGTCTCTGGTCGGAAGCCAGAATAGAGCATGATAGAGTCCTCTAGTGGTCAAAAGGCTTTTTTAACATGGGCAGCACCATTGAAGGCTTCCAGAATTTAATGTAGTCAACTGGGTGGGACTTCCAACTTCATTGGCTGATCCCTCTTGGTGACACTGTTGGAGCCATGTCATCATGAGGGATCAGCCAATCGTTAAGAAGAAAATTGTCTGCTTTATAATATTCCACTAGCTAGTTATATCACCCATTATAATATTCTACTGGCTAGTTATATCACCCATTATAATATTCTACTAGCTAGTTATATCACCCATTATAATATTCTACTAGCTGGTTACAATATATCACCTATTATAATATTCCACTAGCTAGTTATATCACCTATTATAATATTCCGCTAGCTAGTTATATCACCCATTATAATATTCCACTAGCTAGTTACAATATATCACCTATTATAATATTCTACTAGCTAGTTATATCACCCATTCTAATATTATACTAGCTAGTTATATCACCCATTATAATATTCCACTAGCTAGTTATATCACCCATTATAATATTCCACTAGCTAGTTATATCACCTATTATAATATTCCGCTAGCTAGTTATATCACCCATTATAATATTCCACTAGCTAGTTATATCACCCATTATAATTTTAAACTAGCTAGTTATATCACCCATTGTAATATTCCACTAGCTAGTTATATAACCTATTATAATATTACACTAGCTAGTTATATCACCTATTATAATATTCCGCTAGCTAGTTATATCACCCATTATGATATTCTACTAGCTAGTTATATCACCCATTATAATATTCTACTAGCTAGTTATATCACCCATTATTATATTACACCAGCTAGTTATATCACCCATTATAATATTCCGCTAGCTAGTTATATCACCCATTATGATATTCTACTAGCTAGTTATATCACCCATTATAATATTCTACTAGCTAGTTATATCACCCATTATAATATTACACTAGCTAGTTATATCACCTATTATAATATTCCGCTAGCTAGTTATATCACCCATTATAATATTCTACTAGCTAGTTATATCACCCATTATAATATTCTACTAGCTAGTTATATCACCCATTATAATATTCCACTAGCTAGTTCCAGTATTTCACCCATTATAATATTCCACTAGCTAGTTATATCACTATTATAATATTCTACTGGCTAGTTATATCACCCATTATAATATTCCACGAGCTAGTTATATCACCCATTATAATATTCTACTAGCTAGTTATATCACCCATTATAAAATTCTACTAGCTGGTTACAATATCTCACCTATTATAATATTCTACTAGCTAGTTATATCACCCATTATAATATTATACTAGCTAGTTATATCACCCATTATAACATTCCACTAGCTAGTTACAATATATAACCTATTATTATATTCCACTAGCTAGTTATATCACGCATTATAATATTCCACTAGCTAGTTATATCACCCATTATAATATTCTACTAGCTAGTTATATCATCCATTATAACATTCCACTAGCTAGTTACAATATATCACCTATTATAATATTCCACTAGCTAGTTATTTCACCCATTATAATATTCTACTAGCTAGTTATATCACTTATTATAATATTCCACTAGCTTGTTATATCACCCATTATAATATTCCACTAGCTAGTTACAGTATTTCAACTGTTATAATATTCCACTAGCTATTTACAATATATCACCCATTATAATATTCTACTAGCTAGTGATATCACCCATAATAATATTCCACTAGCTAGTTATATCACCCATTATAATATTCCACTAGCTAGTTATATCACCCATTGTAATATTCCATTAGCTAGTTATATCACCCATTATAATATTCCACTAGCTAGTTATATCATCCATTATAATATTCTACTAGCTAGTTATATCACCCATTATAATATTCCACTAGCTAGTTATATCACCCATTATAATATTCCACTAGCTAGTTATATCACCCATTATAATATTCTACTAGCTAGTTACAATATATCACCTATTATAATATTCCACTAGCTAGTTATATCACCATTATAATATTCCATTAGCTAGTTATATCACCCATTATAATATTCCACTAGCTAGTTATATCATCCATTATAATATTCTACTAGCTAGTTATATCACCCATTATAATATTCCACTAGCTAGTTATATCACCCATTATAATATTCCACTAGCTAGTTATATCACCCATTATAATATTCTACTAGCTAGTTACAATATATCACCTATTATAATATTCCACTAGCTAGTTATATCACCATTATAATATTCCACTATCTAGTTATATCACCCATTATAATATTCTACTAGCTAGTTATATCACCCATTATAATATTCCACTAGCTAGTTACAGTATTTCAACTATTATAATATTCCACTAGCTAGTTACAATATATCACCCATTATAATATTCTACTAGCTAGTGATATCACCCATAATAATATTCCACTAGCTAGTTATATCACCTATTATAATATTCCTCTAGCTAGTTACAATATATCACCCATTATAATATTCTACTAGCTAGTTATATCACCCATAATAATATTCCACTAGCTAGTTATATCACCCATTATAATATTCCACTAGCTAGTTATATCACCCATTATAATATTCCACTAGCTAGTTACAATATATAACCTATTATAATATTCCACTAGCTAGTTATATCACCATTATAATATTCCACTAGCTAGTTACAATGTTTCAACTATTATAATATTCCACTAGCTAGTTATATCACCCATTATAATATTCTACTAGCTAGTTACAATATATCACCTATTATAATATTCCACTAGCTAGTTATATCACCATTATAATATTCCACTATCTAGTTATATCACCCATTATAATATTCCACTAGCTAGTTATATCACCCATTATAATATTCTACTAGCTAGTTACAGTATTTCAACTATTATAATATTCCACTAGCTAGTTATATCACCCATTATAATATTCCACTAGCTAGTTATATCACCCATTATAATATTCCACTAGCTAGTTATATCACCCATTATAATATTCCACTAGCTAGTTATATCACCCATTATAATATTCTACTAGCTAGTTATATCATCCATTATAATATTCCACCAGCTAGTTATATCATCCATTATAATATTCCACTAGCTAGTTATATCACCCATTATAATATTCCACTAGCTAGTTATATCATCCATTATAATATTCTACTAGCTAGTTATATCACCCATTATAATATTCCACTAGCTAGTTATATCACCCATTATAATATTCCACTAGCTAGTTATATCATCCATTATAATATTCCACTAGCTAGTTATATCATCCATTATAATATTCTACTAGCTATTTATATCACCCATTATAATATTCCACTAGCTAGTTATATCACCCATTATAATATTCCACTAGCTAGTTATATCACCCATTATAATATTCCACTAGCTAGTTACAATATATAACCTATTATAATATTCCACTAGCTAGTTATATCACCTGTAATAATATTCTACTAGCTAGTTATATCATCCATTATAATATTCCACTAGCTAGTTATATCACCCATTATAATATTCTACTAGCTAGTTACAATATATCAACTATTATTATATTCCACTAGCTAGTTATATCACCATTATAATATTCCACTAGCTAGTTAAAATATTTCAACTATTATAATATTCCACTAGCTAGTTACAATATTTCAACTATTATTATATTCCACTAGCTAGTTATATCATCCATTATAATATTCTACTAGCTAGTTATATCACCCATTATAATATTCCACTAGCTAGTTATATCACCCATTATAATATTCCACTAGCTAGTTATATCACCCATTATAATATTCTACTAGCTAGTTACAATATATCACCTATTATAATATTCCACTAGCTAGTTATATCACCATTATAATATTCCACTATCTAGTTATATCACCCATTATAATATTCTACTAGCTAGTTATATCACCCATTATAATATTCCACTAGCTAGTTACAGTATTTCAACTGTTATAATATTCCACTAGCTATTTACAATATATCACCCATTATAATATTCTACTAGCTAGTGATATCACCCATAATAATATTCCACTAGCTAGTTATATCACCCATTATAATATTCCACTAGCTAGTTATATCACCCATTATAATATTCCATTAGCTAGTTATATCACCCATTATAATATTCCACTAGCTAGTTATATCACCCATTATAATATTCCACTAGCTAGTTATATCACCCATTATAATATTCCACTAGCTAGTTATATCACCATTATAATATTCCACTAGCTAGTTAAAGTATTTCAACTATTATAATATTCCACTAGCTAGTTATATCACCCATTATAATATTCCACTAGCTAGTTACAGTATTTCAACTATTATAATATTCCACTAGCTAGTTATATCACCCATAATAATATTCTACTAGCTAGTTATATCACCCATTATAATATTCACTAGCTAATTACAATATATCACCCATTATAATATTCTACTAGCTAGTTATATCACCCATAATAATATTCCACTAGCTAGTTATATCACCCATTATAATATTCCACTAGCTAGTTATATCACCTATTATAATATTCCACTAGCTAGTTATATCACCCATTATAATATTCCACTAGCTATTTATATCACCCATTATAATATTCCACTAGCTAGTTATATCACCCATTATAATATTCCACTAGCTAGTTACAATATATAACCTATTATAATATTCCACTAGCTAGTTATATCACCTATAATAATATCCTACTAGCTAGTTATATCATCCATAATAATATTCCACTAGCTAGTTATATCACCCATTATAATTTTCCACTAGCTAGTTATATCACCCATTATAATATTCCACTAGCTAGTTATATCACCCATTATAATATTCTACTAGCTAGTTATATCACCCATTATAATATTCCACTAGCTAGTTATATCATCCATTATAATATTCCACTAGCTAGTTACAGTATTTCAACTATTATAATATTCCACTAGCTAGTTATATCACCCATTATAATATTCTACTAGCTAGTTATATCACCTATTATAATATTCCACTAGCTAGTTACAATATATCACCCATTATAATATTCCACTAGCTAGTTATATCACCCATTATAATATTCCACTAGCTAGTTACAATATATAACCTATTATAATATTCCACTAGCTATTTATGTCATCCATTATAATATTCTACTAGCTAGTTACAATATATCACCTATTATAATATTCCACTAGCTAGTTATATCACCATTATAATATTCCACTAGCTAGTTATATCACCTATTATAATATTCCACTAGCTAGTTATATCACCCATTATAATATTCCACTAGCTAGTTATATCACCCATTATAATATTCTACTAGCTAGTTATATCACCCATTATAATATTCCACTAGCTAGTTATATCACCCATTATAATATTCCTACTAGCTAGTTATATCACCCATTATAATATTCTACTAGCTAGTTATATCACCCATTATAATATTCCACTAGCTAGTTATATCACCCATTATAATATTCCTCTAGCTAGTTACAATATATAACCTATTATAATATTCCACTAGCTAGTTATATCAGCTATAATAATATTCTACTAGCTAGTTATATCATCCATTATAATATTCCACTAGCTAGTTATATCATCCATTATAATATTCCACTAGCTAGTTATATCACCCATTATAATATTCTACTAGCTAGTTACAATATATAAACTATTATTATATTCCACTAGCTAGTTATATCACCATTATAATATTCCACTAACTAGTTACAGTATTTCAACTATTATAATATTCCACTAGCTAGTTATATCACCATTATAATATTCTACTAGCTAGTTACAATATATCACCTATTATAATATTCCACTAGCTAGTTATATCACCATTATAATATTCCACTATCTAGTTATATCACCCATTATAATATTCTAATAGCTAGTTATATCACCCATTATAATATTCCACTAGCTAGTTACAGTATTTCAACTGTTATAATATTCCACTAGCTAGTTACAATATATCACCCATTATAATATTCTACTAGCTAGTGATATCACCCATAATAATATTCCACTAGCTAGTTATATCACCCATTATAATATTCCACTAGCTAGTTATATCACCCATTATAATATTCCATTAGCTAGTTATATCACCCATTATAATATTCCACTAGCTAGTTATATCACCCATTATAATATTCCACTAGCTAGTTATATCACCCATTATAATATTCCACTAGCTAGTTATATCACCATTATAATATTCCACTAGCTAGTTAAAGTATTTCAACTATTATAATATTCCACTAGCTAGTTATATCACCCATTATAATATTCCACTAGCTAGTTACAGTATTTCAACTATTATAATATTCCACTAGCTAGTTATATCACCCATAATAATATTCTACTAGCTAGTTATATCACCCATTATAATATTCACTAGCTAATTTCAATATATCACCCATTATAATATTCTACTAGCTAGTTATATCACCCATAATAATATTCCACTAGCTAGTTATATCACCCATTATAATATTCCACTAGCTAGTTATATCACCTATTATAATATTCCACTAGCTAGTTATATCACCCATTATAATATTCCACTAGCTATTTATATCACCCATTATAATATTCCACTAGCTAGTTATATCACCCATTATAATATTCCACTAGCTAGTTACAATATATAACCTATTATAATATTCCACTAGCTAGTTATATCACCTATTTTTTATTTATTTATTTATTTTTATTTCACCTTTATTTAACCAGGTAAACCAGTTGAGAACAAGTTCTCATTTACAACTGCGACCTGGCCAAGATAAAGCATAGCAGTGCGATAAAAACAACAACACAGAGTTACATATGGGGTAAAACAAAACAAAAATCAAAAAAATACAACAGAAATACAATTAATATACAGTGTGCAAATTTAGCAAGTTATGGAGGTAAGGCAATAAAATAGGCTATAGTGCAAAATAATTACAATTTAGTATTAACACTGGAATGATGTGCAAGAGATGATGTGCAAATAGAGATACTGGGGTACAGATGAGCAAAATAAATAACAATATAGGGATGAGGTAGTTGGGCGGGCTAATTTCAGATGGGCTGTGTACAGGTGCAGTGATCGGTAAGGTGCTCTGACAACTGATGCCTAAAGTTAGTGAGGGAGATAAGCGTCTCCAGCTTCAGAGATTTTTGCAGTTTGTTCCAGTCATTGGCAGCAGAGAACTGGAAGGAATTGCGGCCAAAGGAGGTGTTGGCTTTGGGGATGACCAGTGAGATATACCCGCTGGAGCGCAGACTACGGGTGGGTGTTGCTATGGTGACCAATGAGCTAAGATAAGGCGGGGATTTGCCTAGCAGTGATTTATAGATGGCCTGGAGCCAGTGGGTTTGGCGACGAATATGTAGTGAGGACCAGCCAACAAGAGCGTACAGGTCACAGTGGTGGGTATTATATGGGGCTTTGGAGACAAAACGGATGGCACTGTGATAGACAACATCCAATTTGCTGAGTAGAGTGTTGGAGGCTATTTTGTAAATGACATCGCCGAAGTCAAGGATCGGTAGGATAATCAGTTTTACAAGGGCATGTTTGGCAGCATGAGTGAAGGAGGCTTTGTTGGAAATAGGAAACCGATTCTAGATTTAACTTTGGATTGGAGATTCTTAATGTGAGTCTGGAAGGAGAGTTTACAGTCTAACCAGACACCTAGATATTTGTAGTTGTCCACGTACTCTAGGTCAGACCCGTCTAGAGTAGTGATTCTAGTCGGGTGGGCGGGTGCAAGCAGCGTTCGGTTGAAGAGCATGCATTTTGTTTTACTAGTGTTTAAGAGCAGTTGGAGGCTACTGAAGGAGTGTTGTATGGAATTGAAGCTCGTTTGGAGGTTTGTTAACACAGTGTCCAATGAATATATATATATTCATTGGACACTATAATAATATCCTACTAGCTAGTTATATCATCCATAATAATATTCCACTAGCTAGTTATATCACCCATTATAATTTTCCACTAGCTAGTTATATCACCCATTATAATATTCCACTAGCTAGTTATATCACCCATTATAATATTCTACTAGCTAGTTATATCACCCATTATAATATTCCACTAGCTAGTTATATCACCCATTATAATATTCCACTAGCTAGTTACAGTATTTCAACTATTATAATATTCCACTAGCTAGTTATATCACCCATTATAATATTCTACTAGCTAGTTATATCACCTATTATAATATTCCACTAGCTAGTTACAATATATCACCCATTATAATATTCCACTAGCTAGTTATATCACCCATTATAATATTCCACTAGCTAGTTACAATATATAACCTATTATAATATTCCACTAGCTATTTATGTCATCCATTATAATATTCCACTAGCTAGTTATATCACCCATTATAATATTCTACTAGCTAGTTACAATATATCAACTATTATTATATTCCACTAGCTAGTTATATCACCATTATAATATTCCACTAGCTAGTTACAATATCAACTATTATAATATTCCACTAGCTAGTTATATCAGCCATTATAATATTCTACTAGCTAGTTCAATATATCACCTATTATAATATTCCACTAGCTAGTTATATCACCATTATAATATTCCACTAGCTAGTTATATCACCTATTATAATATTCCACTAGCTAGTTATATCACCCATTATAATATTCCACTAGCTAGTTATATCACCCATTATAATATTCTACTAGCTAGTTATATCACCCATTATAATATTCCACTAGCTAGTTATATCACCCATTATAATATTCTACTAGCTAGTTATATCACCCATTATAATATTCTACTAGCTAGTTATATCACCCATTATAATATTCCACTAGCTAGTTATATCACCCATTATAATATTCCTCTAGCTAGTTACAATATATAACCTATTATAATATTCCACTAGCTAGTTATATCACCCATAATAATATTCTACTAGCTAGTTATATCATCCATTATAATATTCCACTAGCTAGTTATATCACCCATTATAATATTCCACTAGCTAGTTATATCACCCATTATAATATTCTACTAGCTAGTTCAATATATAAACTATTATTATATTCCACTAGCTAGTTATATCACCATTATAATATTCCACTAACTAGTTACAGTATTTCAACTATTATAATATTCCACTAGCTAGTTATATCACCATTATAATATTCTACTAGCTAGTTACAATATATCACCTATTATAATATTCCACTAGCTAGTTATATAAACATTATAATATTACACTATCTAGTTATATCACCATTATAATATTCCACTAGCTAGTTATATCACCCATTATAATATTCTACTAGTTAGTTATATCACCCATTATAATATTCCACTAGCTAGTTACAGTATTTCAACTATTATAATATTCCACTAGCTAGTTATATCACCCATTATAATATTCCACTAGCTAGTTATATCACCTATTATAATATTCCTCTAGCTAGTTTATATCACCCATTATAATATTCTACTAGCTAGTTATATCACCCATTATAATATTCCACTAGCTAGTTATATCACCCATTATAATATTCCACTAGCTAGTTATATCACCCATTATAATATTCCACTAGCTAGTTATATAACCTATTATAATATTCCACTAGCTAGTTATATCACCCATTATAATATTCCACTAGCTAGTTACATATTTCAACCATTATAATATTCCACTAGCTAGTTATATCACCCATTATAATATTCTACTAGCTAGTTACAATATCACCCATTATAATATTCCACTAGCTAGTTATATCACCATTATAATATTCCACTATCTAGTTATATCACCCATTATAATATTCCACTAGCTAGTTATATCACCCATTAAAATATTCCACTAGCTAGTTACAATATATCACCTATTATAATATTCCACTAGCTAGTTATATCACCCATTATAATATTCCACTAGCTAGTTATATCACCCATTATAATATTCCACTAGCTAGTTATATCACCTATTATAATATTCCACTAGCTAGTTATATCACCCATTATAATATTCCACTAGCTAGTTAATATTCAACCATTATAATATTCCACTAGCTAGTTATATCAGCCATTATAATATTCTACTAGTTAGTTACAATATATCACCTATTATAATATTCCACTAGCTAGTTATATCACCATTATAATATTCCACTAGCTAGTTATATCACCTATTATAATATTCCACTAGCTAGTTATATCACCCATTATAATATTCCACTAGCTAGTTATATCACCCATTATAATATTCTACTAGCTAGTTATATCACCCATTATAATATTCCACTAGCTAGTTATATCACCCATTATAATATTCCACTAGCTAGTTATATCACCCATTATAATATTCTACTAGCTAGTTATATCACCCATTATAATATTCTACTAGCTAGTTACAATATATCACCTATTATAATATTCCACTAGCTAGTTATATCACGCTATAATAATATTCTACTAGCTAGTTATATCATCCATTATAATATTCCACTAGCTAGTTATATCACCCATTATAATATTCCACTAGCTAGTTATATCACCCATTATAATATTCTACTAGCTAGTTACAATATATAAACCATTATTATATTCCACTAGCTAGTTATATCACCCATTATAATATTCCACTAACTAGTTAATATTTCAACTATTATAATATTCCACTAGCTAGTTATATCACCCATTATAATATTCTACTAGCTAGTACAATATATCACCCATTATAATATTCCACTAGCTAGTTATATAAACATTATAATATTACACTATCTAGTTATATCACCATTATAATATTCCACTAGCTAGTTATATCACCCATTATAATATTCCACTAGCTAGTTATATCACCCATTATAATATTCCACTAGCTAGTTACAGTATTTCACCCATTATAATATTCCACTAGCTAGTTATATCACCCATTATAATATTCCACTAGCTAGTTATATCACCCATTATAATATTCCACTAGCTAGTTACAATATCACCCATTATAATATTCTACTAGCTAGTTATATCACCCATAATAATATTCCACTAGCTAGTTATATCACCCATTATAATATTCCACTAGCTAGTTACAATATATAACCTATTATAATATTCCACTAGCTAGTTATATCACCATTATAATATTCCACTAGCTAGTTACAATATTTCAACCATTATAATATTCCACTAGCTAGTTATATCACCCATTATAATATTCTACTAGCTAGTTACAATATATCACCTATTATAATATTCCACTAGCTAGTTATATCACCCATTATAATATTCTACTAGCTAGTTATATCACCCATTATAATATTCTACTAGCTAGTTACAATATATCACCTATTATAATATTCTACTAGCTAGTTATATCACCCATTATAATATTCTACTAGCTAGTTATATCACCCATTATAATATTCCACTAGCTAGTTATATCACCCATTATAATATTCCACTAGCTAGTTACAATATATAACCTATTATAATATTCCACTAGCTAGTTATATCACCATTATAATATTCCACTAGCTAGTTACAATATTTCAACTATTATAATATTCCACTAGCTAGTTATATCACCCATTATAATATTCTACTAGCTAGTTACAATATATCACCTATTATAATATTCCACTAGCTAGTTATATCACCATTATAATATTCCACTAGCTAGTTATATCACCCATTATAATATTCCACTAGCTAGTTATATCACCCATTATAATATTCCACTAACTAGTTACAGTGTTTCACCCATTATAATATTCCACTAGCTAGTTATATCACCCATTATAATATTCCACTAGCTAGTTATACCACCCATTATAATATTCCACTAGCTAGTTATATCACCCATTATAATATTCCACTAGCTAGTTATATCATCCATTATAATATTCCACCAGCTAGTTATATCACCCATTATAATATTCCACTAGCTAGTTATATCACCCATTATAATATTCCACTAGCTAGTTATATCATCCATTATAATATTCTACTAGCTAGTTATATCACCCATTATAATATTCCACTAGCTAGTTATATCACCCATTATAATATTCCACTAGCTAGTTATATCATCCATTATAATATTCCACTAGCTAGTTATATCATCCATTATAATATTCTACTAGCTAGTTATATCACCCATTATAATATTCCACTAGCTAGTTATATCACCCATAATAATATTCTACTAGCTAGTTATATCACCCATTATAATATTCCACTAGCTAGTTACAATATATCACCCATTATAATATTCCATTAGCTAGTTATATCACCATTATAATATTCTACTAGCTAGTTATATCATCCATTATAATATTCCACTAGCTAGTTATATCACCCATTATAATATTCTACTAGCTAGTTATATATCACCTATTATTATATTCCACTAGCTAGTTATATCACCATTATAATATTCCACTAGCTAGTTACAGTATTTCAACCATTATAATATTCCACTAGCTAGTTAATATCAACCATTATAATATTCCACTAGCTAGTTATATCATCTATTATAATATTCCACTAGCTAGTTATATCACCATTATAATATTCTACTAGCTAGTTATATCACCCATTATAATATTCCACTAGCTAGTTATATCACCCATTATAATATTCCACTAGCTAGTTATATCACCCATTATAATATTCTACTAGCTAGTTACAATATATAACCTATTATAATATTCCACTAGCTAGTTATATCACCATTATAATATTCCACTAGCTAGTTACAATATATCACCTATTATAATATTCCACTAGCTAGTTATATCACCCATTATAATATTCTACTAGCTAGTTACAATATATCAACTATTATAATATTCTACTAGCTAGTTATATCACCTATTATAATATTCCACTAGCTAGTTATATCACCCATTATAATATTCCACTAGCTAGTTATATCACCCATTATAATATTCCACTAGCTAGTTATATCACCCATTATAATATTCCACTAGCTAGTAAATATATCACCCATTATAATATTCCACTAGCTAGTTATGTCACCCATTATAATATTCCACTAGCTAGTTATATCACCCATTATAATATTCCACCAGCTAGTTATATCATCCATTATAATATTCCACTAGCTAGTTATATCACCCATTATAATATTCCACTAGCTAGTTACAATATTTCAACTATTATAATATTCCACTAGCTAGTTATATCAGCCATTATAATATTCTACTAGCTAGTTACAATATATCACCTATTATAATATTCCACTAGCTAGTTATATCACCATTATAATATTCCACTAGCTAGTTATATCACCTATTATAATATTCCACTAGCTAGTTATATCACCCATTATAATATTCCACTAGCTAGTTATATCACCCATTATAATATTCTACTAGCTAGTTATATCACCCATTATAATATTCCACTAGCTAGTTATATCACCCATTATAATATTCTACTAGCTAGTTATATCACCCATTATAATATTCTACTAGCTAGTTATATCACCCATTATAATATTCCACTAGCTAGTTATATCACCCATTATAATATTCCTCTAGCTAGTTACAATATATAACCTATTATAATATTCCACTAGCTAGTTATATCAGCTATAATAATATTCTACTAGCTAGTTATATCATCCATTATAATATTCCACTAGCTAGTTATATCATCCATTATAATATTCCACTAGCTAGTTATATCACCCATTATAATATTCTACTAGCTAGTTACAATATATAAACTATTATTATATTCCACTAGCTAGTTATATCACCCATTATAATATTCCACTAACTAGTTACAGTATTTCAACTATTATAATATTCCACTAGCTAGTTATATCACCCATTATAATATTCTACTAGCTAGTTACAATATATCACCTATTATAATATTCCACTAGCTAGTTATATAAACATTATAATATTACACTATCTAGTTATATCACCATTATAATATTCCACTAGCTAGTTATATCACCCATTATAATATTCTACTAGTTAGTTATATCACCCATTATAATATTCCACTAGCTAGTTACAGTATTTCAACCATTATAATATTCCACTAGCTAGTTATATCACCCATTATAATATTCCACTAGCTAGTTATATCACCTATTATAATATTCCTCTAGCTAGTTACAATATATCACCCATTATAATATTCTACTAGCTAGTTATATCACCCATTATAATATTCCACTAGCTAGTTATATCACCCATTATAATATTCCACTAGCTAGTTACAATATATAACCTATTATAATATTCCACTAGCTAGTTATATCACCATTATAATATTCCACTAGCTAGTTACAATATTTCAACTATTATAATATTCCACTAGCTAGTTATATAACCCATTATAATATTCTACTAGCTAGTTACAATATATCACCTATTATAATATTCCACTAGCTAGTTATATCACCCATTATAATATTCCACTAGCTAGTTATATCACCTATTATAATATTCCACTAGCTAGTTACAATATATCACCCATTATAATATTCTACTAGCTAGTTATATCACCCATTATAATATTCCACTAGCTAGTTATATCACCCATTATAATATTCCACTAGCTAGTTATATCACCCATTATAATATTCCACTAGCTAGTTACAATATATAACCTATTATAATATTCCACTAGCTAGTTATATCACCATTATAATATTCCACTAGCTAGTTACAATATTTCAACTATTATAATATTCCACTAGCTAGTTATATCACCCATTATAATATTCTACTAGCTAGTTACAATATATCACCTATTATAATATTCCACTAGCTAGTTATATCACCATTATAATATTCCACTATCTAGTTATATCACCCATTATAATATTCCACTAGCTAGTTATATCACCCATTATTATATTCTACTAGCTAGTTACAGTATTTCAACTATTATAATATTCCACTAGCTAGTTATATCACCCATTATAATATTCCACTAGCTAGTTATACCACCCATTATAATATTCCACTAGCTAGTTATATCACCCATTATAATATTCCACTAGCTAGTTATATCATCCATTATAATATTCCACCAGCTAGTTATATCATCCATTATAATATTCCACTAGCTAGTTATATCACCCATTATAATATTCCACTAGCTAGTTATATCATCCATTATAATATTCTACTAGCTAGTTATATCACCCATTATAATATTCCACTAGCTAGTTATATCACCCATTATAATATTCCACTAGCTAGTTATATCATCCATTATAATATTCCACTAGCTAGTTATATCATCCATTATAATATTCTACTAGCTATTTATATCACCCATTATAATATTCCACTAGCTAGTTATATCACCCATTATAATATTCCACTAGCTAGTTATATCACCCATTATAATATTCCACTAGCTAGTTACAATATATAACCTATTATAATATTCCACTAGCTAGTTATATCACCTATAATAATATTCTACTAGCTAGTTATATCATCCATTATAATATTCCACTAGCTAGTTATATCACCCATTATAATATTCTACTAGCTAGTTACAATATATCAACTATTATTATATTCCACTAGCTAGTTATATCACCATTATAATATTCCACTAGCTAGTTACAATATTTCAACTATTATAATATTCCACTAGCTAGTTACAATATTTCAACTATTATTATATTCCACTAGCTAGTTATATCATCCATTATAATATTCCACTAGTTAGTTATATCATCCATTCTAATATTCTACTAGCTAGTTATATCACCCATTATAATATTCCACTAGCTAGTTATATCACCCATTATAATATTCCACTAGCTAGTTATATCACCCATTATAATATTCCACTAGCTAGTTACAATATATAACCTATTATAATATTCCACTAGCTAGTTATATCACCATTATAATATTCCACTAGCTAGTTAATATCACCCATTATAATATTCCACTAGCTAGTTATATCACCCATTATAATATTCCACTAGCTAGTTACAATATATCAACTATTATAATATTCCACTAGCTAGTTATATCACCCATTATAATATTCCACTAGCTAGTTATATCACCCATTATAATATTCCACTAGCTAGTTATATCACCCATTATAATATTCCACTAGCTAGTTATATCACCCATTATAATATTCCACTAGCTAGTTATATCACCCATTATAATATTCCACTAGCTAGTTATATCACCCATTATAATATTCTACTAGCTAGTTAGTTCACCCATTATAATATTCCACTTGCTAGTTATATCACCCATTATAATATTCCACTAGCTAGTTATATCACCCATTATAATATTCCACTAGCTAGTTATATCACCCATTATAATATTCCACTAGCTAGTTATATCACCCATTATAATATTCTACTAGCTAGTTTTATCACCCATTATAATATTCCACTAGCTAGTTATATCACCTATTATAATATTCTACTAGCTAGTTATATCACCCATTATAATATTCCACTAGCTAGTTATATCACCCATTATAATATTCTACTAGCTAGTTATATCACCCATTATAATATTCCACTAGCTAGTTATATCACCCATTATAATATTCTACTAGCTAGTTATATCACCCATTATAATATTCCACTAGCTAGTTACAATATATCACCCATTATAATATTCCACTAGCTAGTTATATCACCCATTATAATATTCTACTAGCTAGTTATATCACCCATTATAATATTCCACTAGCTAGTTATATCACCCATTATAATATTCCACTAGCTAGTTATATCACCCATTATAATATTCCACTAGCTAGTTATATCACCCATTATAATATTCCACTAGCTAGTTACAGTATTTCACCCATTATAATATTCCACTAGCTAGTTATATCACCCATTATAATATTCCACTAGCTAGTTATATCACCCATTATAATATTCCACTAGCTAGTTATATCACCCATTATAATATTCTACTAGCTAGTTATATCACCTATTATACTACTATATACCCTATTATAATATTCCACTAGCTAGTTATATCACCATTATAATATTCCACTAGCTAGTTACAGTATTTCACCCATTATAATATTCTACTAGCTAGTTATATCACCCATTATAATATTCTACTAGCTAGTTACAATATATCACCTATTATAATATTCCACTAGCTAGTTATATCACCCATTATAATATTCCACTAGCTAGTTATATCACCCATTATAATATTCCACTAGCTAGTTATATCACCCATTATAATATTCTACTAGCTAGTTATATCACCCATTATAATATTCCACTAGCTAGTTATATCACCCATTATAATATTCCACTAGCTAGTTATATCACCCATTATAATATTCCACTAGCTAGTTACAATATTTCACCCATTATAATATTCCACTAGCTAGTTATATCACCCATTATAATATTCCACTAGCTAGTTACAATATTTCACCCATTATAATATTCCACTAGCTAGTTATATCACCCATTATAATATTCTACTATCTAGTTACAATATATCACCTATTATAATATTCCACTAGCTAGTTATATCACCATTATAATATTCCACTATCTAGTTATATCACCCATTATAATATTCCACTAGCTAGTTATATCACCCATTATTATATTCTACTAGCTAGTTACAGTATTTCAACTATTATAATATTCCACTAGCTAGTTATATCACCCATTATAATATTCCACTAGCTAGTTATACCACCCATTATAATATTCCACTAGCTAGTTATATCACCCATTATAATATTCCACTAGCTAGTTATATCATCCATTATAATATTCCACCAGCTAGTTATATCATCCATTATAATATTCCACTAGCTAGTTATATCACCCATTATAATATTCCACTAGCTAGTTATATCATCCATTATAATATTCTACTAGCTAGTTATATCACCCATTATAATATTCCACTAGCTAGTTATATCACCCATTATAATATTCCACTAGCTAGTTATATCATCCATTATAATATTCCACTAGCTAGTTATATCATCCATTATAATATTCTACTAGCTATTTATATCACCCATTATAATATTCCACTAGCTAGTTATATCACCCATTATAATATTCCACTAGCTAGTTATATCACCCATTATAATATTCCACTAGCTAGTTACAATATATAACCTATTATAATATTCCACTAGCTAGTTATATCACCTATAATAATATTCTACTAGCTAGTTATATCATCCATTATAATATTCCACTAGCTAGTTATATCACCCATTATAATATTCTACTAGCTAGTTACAATATATCAACTATTATTATATTCCACTAGCTAGTTATATCACCATTATAATATTCCACTAGCTAGTTACAATATTTCAACTATTATAATATTCCACTAGCTAGTTACATATTTCAACTATTATTATATTCCACTAGCTAGTTATATCATCCATTATAATATTCTACTAGCTAGTTATATCACCCATTATAATATTCCACTAGCTAGTTATATCACCTATTATAATATTCCACTAGCTAGTTATATCACCTATTATAATATTCTACCAGCTAGTTATATCACCCATTATAATATTCTACTAGCTAGTTACAATATATCACCTATTATAATATTCCACTAGCTAGTTATATCACCCATTATAATATTCCACTAGCTAGTTACAATATTTCACCCATTATAATATTCCACTAGCTAGTTATATCACCCATTATAATATTCCACTAGCTAGTTACAGTATATCAACTATTATAATATTCCACTAGCTAGTTAATATATCACCCATTATAATATTCCACTAGCTAGTTATATCACCCATTATAATATTCCACTAGCTAGTTATATCACCCATTATAATATTCCACTAGCTAGTTATATCACCCATTATAATATTCCACTAGCTAGTTATATCACCCATTATAATATTCCACTAGCTAGTTATATCACCCATTATAATATTCCACTAGCTAGTTATATCATCCATTATAATATTCCACTAGCTAGTTATATCACCCATTATAATATTCCACTAGCTAGTTATATCACCCATTATAATATTCCACTAGCTAGTTACAATATTTCACCTATTATAATATTCCACTAGCTAGTTATATCACCCATTATAATATTCTACTAGCTAGTTGCATATATCACCCATTATAATATTCCACTAGCTAGTTATATCACCCATTATAATATTCCACTAGCTAGTTATATCACCTATTATAATATTCCACTAGCTAGTTACAATATATCACCCATTATAATATTCTACTAGCTAGTTATATCACCCATTATAATATTCCACTAGCTAGTTATATCACCCATTATAATATTCCACTAGCTAGTTATATCACCCATTATAATATTCCACTAGCTAGTTACAATATATAACCTATTATAATATTCCACTAGCTAGTTATATCACCCATTATAATATTCCACTAGCTAGTTATATCATCCATTATAATATTCTACTAGCTAGTTATATCACCCATTATAATATTCCACTAGCTAGTTATATCACCCATAATAATATTCCACTAGCTAGTTATATCACCCATTATAATATTCCACTAGCTAGTTATATCACCTATTATAATATTCCACTAGCTAGTTATATCACCCATTATAATATTCCACTAGCTAGTTATATCACCCATTATAATATTCCACTAGCTAGTTATATCACCCATTATAATATTCCACTAGCTAGTTATATCACCCATTATAATATTCCACTAGCTAGTTATATCACCCATTATAATATTCCACTAGCTAGTTATATCACCCATTATAATATTCCACTATCTAGTTATATCACCCATTATAATATTCCACTAGCTAGTTATATCACCCATTATAATATTCCACTAGCTAGTTATATCACCCATTATAATATTCCACTAGCTAGTTATATCACCCATTATAATATTCCACTAGCTAGTTATATCACCATTATAATATTCCACTATCTAGTTATATCACCCATTATAATATTCTACTAGCTAGTTATATCACCCATTATAATATTCCACTAGCTAGTTACAGTATTTCAACTATTATAATATTCCACTAGCTAGTTACAATATATCACCCATTATAATATTCCACTAGCTAGTTATATCACCCATTATAATATTCCACTAGCTAGTTATATCACCCATTATAATATTCCACTAGCTAGTTATATCACCCATTATAATATTCCACTAGCTAGTTATATCACCCATTATAATATTCCACTAGCTAGTTATATCACCTCATTATAATATTCCACTAGCTAGTTATATCACCCATTATAATATTCTACTAGCTAGTTATATCATCCATTATAATATTCCACTAGCTAGTTATATCACCATTATAATATTCCACTAGCTAGTTATATCATCCATTATAATATTCCACTAGCTACTTATATCACCCATTATAATATTCTACTAGCTAGTTAATATATAAACTATTATAATATTCCACTAGCTAGTTATATCACCATTATAATATTCCACTAGCTAGTTACAGTATATCAACTATTATAATATTCCACTAGCTAGTTATATCACCATTATAATATTCTACTAGCTAGTAATATATCACCTATTATAATATTCCACTAGCTAGTTATATAAACATTATAATATTACACTATCTAGTTATATCACCATTATAATATTCCACTAGCTAGTTATATCACCCATTATAATATTCTACTAGTTAGTTATATCACCCATTATAATATTCCACTAGCTAGTTATAGTATTTCAACTATTATAATATTCCACTAGCTAGTTATATCACCCATTATAATATTCCACTAGCTAGTTATATCACCTATTATAATATTCCTCTAGCTAGTTACAATATATCACTCATTATAATATTCTACTAGCTAGTTATATCACCCATAATAATATTCCACTAGCTAGTTATATCACCCATTATAATATTCCACTAGCTAGTTATATCACCCATTATAATATTCCACTAGCTAGTAACAATATATAACCTATTATAATATTCCACTAGCTAGTTATATCACCATTATAATATTCCACTAGCTAGTTACAATATTTCAACTATTATAATATTCCACTAGCTAGTTATATCACCCATTATAATATTCTACTAGCTAGTTACAATATATCACCTATTATAATATTCCACTAGCTAGTTATATCACCCATTATAATATTCCACTAGCTAGTTATATCACCCATTATAATATTCCACTAGCTAGTTATATCACCCATTATAATATTCCACTAGCTAGTTACAATATATAACCTATTATATTATTCCACTAGCTATTTATGTCATCCATTATAATATTCCACTAGCTAGTTATATCACCCATTATAATATTCTACTAGCTAGTTACAATATATCAACTATTATTATATTCCACTAGCTAGTTATATCACCATTATAATATTCCACTAGCTAGTTACAATATTTCAACTATTATAATATTCCACTAGCTAGTTATATCAGCCATTATAATATTCTACTAGCTAGTTACAATATATCACCTATTATAATATTCCACTAGCTAGTTATATCACCATTATAATATTCCACTAGCTAGTTATATCACCCATTATAATATTCCACTAGCTAGTTATATCACCCATTATAATATTCCACTAGCTATTTATATCACCCATTATAATATTCTACTAGCTAGTTATATCACCCATTATAATATTCCACTAGCTAGTTATATCACCCATTATAATATTCTACTAGCTAGTTATGTCACCCATTATAATATTCTACTAGCTAGTTATATCACCCATTATAATATTCCACTAGCTAGTTATATCACCCATTATAATATTCCTCTAGCTAGTTACAATATATAACCTATTATAATATTCCACTAGCTAGTTATATCAGCTATAATAATATTCTACTAGCTAGTTATATCATCCATTATAATATTCCACTAGCTAGTTATATCATCCATTATAATATTCCACTAGCTAGTTATATCACCCATTATAATATTCTACTAGCTAGTTACAATATATAAACTATTATTATATTCCACTAGCTAGTTATATCAGCCATTATAATATTCCACTAACTAGTTACAGTATTTCACCCATTATAATATTCCACTAGCTAGTTATATCACCCATTATAATATTCCACTAGCTAGTTACAATATATCACCTATTATAATATTCCACTAGCTAGTTATATAAACATTATAATATTACACTATCTAGTTATATCACCATTATAATATTCCACTAGCTAGTTATATCACCCATTATAATATTCTACTAGTTAGTTATATCACCCATTATAATATTCCACTAGCTAGTTACAGTATTTCAACTATTATAATATTCCACTAGCTAGTTATATCACCCATTATAATATTCCACTAGCTAGTTATATCACCTATTATAATATTCCTCTAGCTAGTTACAATATATCACCCATTATAATATTCTACTAGCTAGTTATATCACCCATAATAATATTCCACTAGCTAGTTATATCACCCATTATAATATTCCACTAGCTAGTTATATCACCCATAATAAAATTCCACTAGCTAGTTACAATATATAACCTATTATAATATTCCACTAGCTAGTTATATCACCATTATTATATTCCACTAGCTAGTTACAATATTTCAACTATTATAATATTCCACTAGCTAGTTATATCACCCATTATAATATTCTACTAGCTAGTTACAATATATCACCTATTATAATATCCCACTAGCTAGTTATATCACCATTATAATATTTCACTATCTAGTTATATCACCCATTATAATATTCCACTAGCTAGTTATATCACCCATTATTATATTCTACTAGCTAGTTACAGTATTTCAACTATTATAATATTCCACTAGCTAGTTATATCACCCATTATAATATTCCACTAGCTAGTTATACCACCCATTATAATATTCCACTAGCTAGTTATATCACCCATTATAATATTCCACTAGCTAGTTATATCATCCATTATAATATTCCACCAGCTAGTTATATCATCCATTATAATATTCCACTAGCTAGTTATATCACCCATTATAATATTCCACTAGCTAGTTATATCATCCATTATAATATTCTACTAGCTAGTTATATCACCCATTATAATATTCCACTAGCTAGTTATATCACCCATTATAATATTCCACTAGCTAGTTATATCATCCATTATAATATTCCACTAGCTAGTTATATCATCCATTATAATATTCTACTAGCTATTCTATATCACCCATTATAATATTCCACTAGCTAGTTATATCACCCATTATAATATTCCACTAGCTAGTTATATCACCCATTATAATATTCCACTAGCTAGTTACAATATATAACCTATTATAATATTCCACTAGCTAGTTATATCACCTATAATAATATTCTACTAGCTAGTTATATCATCCATTATAATATTCCACTAGCTAGTTATATCACCCATTATAATATTCTACTAGCTAGTTACAATATATCAACTATTATTATATTCCACTAGCTAGTTATATCACCATTATAATATTCCACTAGCTAGTTACAATATTTCAACTATTATAATATTCCACTAGCTAGTTACAATATTTCAACTATTATTATATTCCACTAGCTAGTTATATCATCCATTATAATATTCCACTAGCTAGTTATATCATCCATTATAATATTCTACTAGCTAGTTATATCACCCATTATAATATTCCACTAGCTAGTTATATCACCCATTATAATATTCCACTAGCTAGTTATATCACCCATTATAATATTCTACTAGCTAGTTACAATATATCACCTATTATAATATTCCACTAGCTAGTTATATCACCATTATAATATTCCACTATCTAGTTATATCACCCATTATAATATTCTACTAGCTAGTTATATCACCCATTATAATATTCCACTAGCTAGTTACAGTATTTCAACTATTATAATATTCCACTAGCTAGTTACAATATATCACCCATTATAATATTCTACTAGCTAGTGATATCACCCATAATAATATTCCACTAGCTAGTTATATCACCCATTATAATATTCCACTACCTAGTTATATCACCCATTATAATATTCCACTAGCTAGTTATATCACCCATTATAATATTCCACTAGCTAGTTATATCACCCATTATAATATTCTACTAGCTAGTTATATCATCCATTATAATATTCCACCAGCTAGTTATATCATCCATTATAATATTCCACTATCTAGTTATATCACCCATTATAATATTCCACTAGCTAGTTACAATATTTCAACTATTATAATATTCCACTAGCTAGTTATATCACCCATTATAATATTCTACTAGCTAGTTATATCACCCATAATAATATTCCACTAGCTAGTTATATCACCCATTATAATATTCCACTAGCTAGTTACAATATATAACCTATTATAATATTCCACTAGCTAGTTATATCACCATTATAATATTCCACTAGCTAGTTACAATATTTCAACTATTGTAATATTCCACTAGCTAGTTATATAACCCATTATAATATTCTACTAGCTAGTTACAATATATCACCTATTATAATATTCCACTAGCTAGTTATATCACCCATTATAATATTCCACTAGCTAGTTATATCACCTATTATAATATTCCTCTAGCTAGTTACAATATATCAAATCAAAATCAAATCAAATCAAATCAAATCAAATTTTATTGGTCACATGCGCCGAATACAACAGGTGCAGACATTACAGTGAAATGCTTACTTACAGCCCTTAACCAACAGTGCATTTATTTTAAACAAAAAAGTAAGAATAAAACAACAACAAAAAGTGTTGAGAAAAAAGAGCAGAAGTAAAAAATAAAGTGACAGTAGGGAGGCTATATATACAATAGAATAAAGTGACAGTAGGGAGGCTATATATACAGGGGGGTACCGTTGCATAGTCAATGTGCGGGGGCACCGGCTAGTTGAGGTAATATGTACATGTGGGTAGAGTTAAAGTGACTATGCATAAATACTTAACAGAGTAGCAGCAGCGTAAAAGGGATGGGGTGGGGGGGCAGTGCAAATAGTCCGGGTAGCCATGATTAGCTGTTCAGGAGTCTTATGGCTTGGGGGTAGAAGCTGTTGAGAAGTCTTTTGGACCTAGACTTGGCACTCCGGTACCGCTTGCCGTGCGGTAGCAGAGAGAACAGTCTATGACTAGGGTGACTGGAGTCTTTGACAATTTTGAGGGCCTTCCTCTGACACCGCCTGGTATAGAGGTCCTGGATGGCAGGGAGCTTTGCCCCAGTGATGTACTGGGCCGTACGCACTACCCTCTGTAGTGCCTTGCGGTCAGAGGCCAAGCAGTTGCCATACCAGGCGGTGATGCAACCAGTCAGGATGCTCTCGATGGTGCAGCTGTAGAATTTTTTGAGGATCTGAGGACCCATGCCAAATCTTTTTAGTCTCCTGAGGGGGAATAGGCTTTGTCGTGCCCTCTTCACGACTGTCTTGGTGTGTTTGGACCATGATAGTTCGTTGGTGATGTGGACACCAAGGAACTTGAAGCTCTCAACCTGTTCCACTACAGCCCGGTCGATGAGAATGGGGGCGTGCTCAGTCCTCTTTTTTTTCCTGTAGTCCACAATCATCTCCTTTGTCTTGGTCACGTTGAGGGAGAGGTTGTTGTCCTGGCACCACACGGCCAGATCTCTGACCTCCTCCCTATAGGCTGTCTCATCGTTGTCGGTGATCAGGCCTACCACTGTTGTGTCGTCGGCAAACTTAATGATGGTGTTGAGTCGTGCCTGGCCATGCAGTCATGGGTGAACAGAGAGTACAGGAGGGGGACTGAGCACGCACCCTGAGGGGCCCCCGTGTTGAGGATCAGTGTGGCAGATGTGTTGTTACCTACCCTTACCACCTGGGGGCGGCCCGTCAGGAAGTCCAGGATCCAGTTGCAGAGGGAGGTGTTTAGTCCCAGGATCCTTAGCTTAGTGATGAGCTTTGAGGGCACTATGGTGTTGAATGCTGAGCTGTAGTCAATGAATAGCATTCTCACGTAGGTGTTCCTCTTGTCCAGGTGGGAAAGGGCAGTGTGGAGTGCGATAGAGATTGCATCATCTGTGGATCTGTTGGGGCGGTATGCAAATTGGAGTGGGTCTAGGGTTTCTGGGATTATGCTGTTGATGTGAGCCATGACCAGTCTTTCAAAGCACTTCATGGCTACAGACGTCAGTGCCACGGGTCGGTAGTCATTTAGGCAGGTTATCTTAGAGTTCTTGGGCACGGGGACTATGGTGGTCTGCTTGAAACATGTTGGTATTACAGACTCAGTCAGGGACATGTTGAAAATGTCAGTGAAGACACTTGCCAGTTGGTCAGCACATGCTCGGAGTACACGTCCTGGTAATCCGTCTGGCCCTGCGGCCTTGTGAATGTTGACCTGCTTAAAGTCTTACTCACATCGGCTACGGAGAGCGTGATCACATAGTCGTCCGGAACAGCTGGTGCTCTCATGCATGCTTCAGTGTTGCTTGCCTCGAAGCGAGCATAGAAGTGGTTTAGCTCGTCTGGTAGGCTTGTGTCACTGGGCAGCTCGCGGCTGTGCTTCCCTTTGTAGTCTGTAATAGTTTTCAAGCCCTGCCACATCCGACGAGCGTCAGAGCCAGTGTAGTATGATTCAATCTTAGACCTGTATTGACTCTTTGCCTGTTTGATGGTTCGTCGGAGGTCATAGCGGGATTTCTTATAAGCGTCCGGGTTAGAGTCCCGTTCCTTGAAAGCGGCAGCTCTACCCTTTAGCTCAGTGCGGATGTTTCCTGTAATCCATGGCTTCTGGTTGGGGTATGTACGTACGGTCACTGTGGGGGACGACATCATCGATGCACTTATTGATGAAGCCAGTGACTGATGTGGTGTACTCCTCAATGCTGTCTGAAGAATCCCTGAACATGTTCCAGTCTGTGCTAGCAAAACAGTCCTGTAGCTTAGCATCTGCGTCATCTGACCACTTTTTTATTAGCCGAGTCACTGGTGCTTCCTGCTTCAGTTTTTGCTTATAAGCAGGAATCAGGAGGATAGAGTTATGGTCAGATTTGCCAAATGGAGGGCGAGGGAGAGCTTTGTATGCGTCTCTGTGTGTGGAGTAAAGGTGGTCTAGAGTTTTTCCCCTCTGGTTGCACATTTAACATGCAATTATAATTTTTACATCACCCATTATAATATTCTACTAGCTAGTTATATCACCCATAATAATATTCCACTAGCTAGTTATATCACCCATTATAATATTCCACTAGCTAGTTATATCACCCATAATAAAATTCCACTAGCTAGTTACAATATATAACCTATTATAATATTCCACTAGCTAGTTATATCACCATTATTATATTCCACTAGCTAGTTACAATATTTCAACTATTATAATATTCCACTAGCTAGTTATATCACCCATTATAATATTCTACTAGCTAGTTACAATATATCACCTATTATAATATTCCACTAGCTAGTTATGTCACCATTATAATATTCCACTATCTAGTTATATCACCCATTATAATATTCCACTAGCTAGTTATATCACCCATTATTATATTCTACTAGCTAGTTACAGTATTTCAACTATTATAATATTCCACTAGCTAGTTATATCACCCATTATAATATTCCACTAGCTAGTTATACCACCCATTATAATATTCCACTAGCTAGTTATATCACCCATTATAATATTCCACTAGCTAGTTATATCATCCATTATAATATTCCACCAGCTAGTTATATCATCCATTATAATATTCCACTAGCTAGTTATATCACCCATTATAATATTCCACTAGCTAGTTATATCATCCATTATAATATTCTACTAGCTAGTTATATCACCCATTATAATATTCCACTAGCTAGTTATATCACCCATTATAATATTCCACTAGCTAGTTATATCATCCATTATAATATTCCACTAGCTAGTTATATCATCCATTATAATATTCTACTAGCTATTTATATCACCCATTATAATATTCCACTAGCTAGTTATATCACCCATTATAATATTCCACTAGCTAGTTATATCACCCATTATAATATTCCACTAGCTAGTTACAATATATAACCTATTATAATATTCCACTAGCTAGTTATATCACCTATAATAATATTCTACTAGCTAGTTATATCATCCATTATAATATTCCACTAGCTAGTTATATCACCCATTATAATATTCTACTAGCTAGTTACAATATATCAACTATTATTATATTCCACTAGCTAGTTATATCACCATTATAATATTCCACTAGCTAGTTACAATATTTCAACTATTATAATATTCCACTAGCTAGTTACAATATTTCAACTATTATTATATTCCACTAGCTAGTTATATCATCCATTATAATATTCCACTAGCTAGTTATATCATCCATTATAATATTCTACTAGCTAGTTATATCACCCATTATAATATTCCACTAGCTAGTTATATCACCCATTATAATATTCCACTAGCTAGTTATATCACCCATTATAATATTCTACTAGCTAGTTACAATATATCACCTATTATAATATTCCACTAGCTAGTTATATCACCATTATAATATTCCACTATCTAGTTATATCACCCATTATAATATTCTACTAGCTAGTTATATCACCCATTATAATATTCCACTAGCTAGTTACAGTATTTCAACTATTATAATATTCCACTAGCTAGTTACAATATATCACCCATTATAATATTCTACTAGCTAGTGATATCACCCATAATAATATTCCACTAGCTAGTTATATCACCCATTATAATATTCCACTAGCTAGTTATATCACCCATTATAATATTCCACTAGCTAGTTATATCACCCATTATAATATTCCACTAGCTAGTTATATCACCCATTATAATATTCTACTAGCTAGTTATATCATCCATTATAATATTCCACCAGCTAGTTATATCATCCATTATAATATTCCACTATCTAGTTATATCACCCATTATAATATTCCACTAGCTAGTTACAATATTTCAACTATTATAATATTCCACTAGCTAGTTATATCAGCCATTATAATATTCTACTAGCTAGTTACAATATATCACCTATTATAATATTCCACTAGCTAGTTATATCACCATTATAATATTCCACTAGCTAGTTATATCACCTATTATAATATTCCACTAGCTAGTTATATCACCCATTATAATATTCCACTAGCTATTTATATCACCCATTATAATATTCTACTAGCTAGTTATATCACCCATTATAATATTCCACTAGCTAGTTATATCACCCATTATAATATTCTACTAGCTAGTTATATCACCCATTATAATATTCTACTAGCTAGTTATATCACCCATTATAATATTCCACTAGCTAGTTATATCACCCATTATAATATTCCTCTAGCTAGTTACAATATATAACCTATTATAATATTCCACTAGCTAGTTATATCAGCTATAATAATATTCTACTAGCTAGTTATATCATCCATTATAATATTCCACTAGCTAGTTATATCATCCATTATAATATTCCACTAGCTAGTTATATCACCCATTATAATATTCTACTAGCTAGTTACAATATATAAACTATTATTATATTCCACTAGCTAGTTATATCACCATTATAATATTCCACTAACTAGTTACAGTATTTCAACTATTATAATATTCCACTAGCTAGTTATATCACCCATTATAATATTCTACTAGCTAGTTACAATATATCACCTATTATAATATTCCACTAGCTAGTTATATAAACATTATAATATTACACTATCTAGTTATATCACCATTATAATATTCCACTAGCTAGTTATATCACCCATTATAATATTCTACTAGTTAGTTATATCACCCATTATAATATTCCACTAGCTAGTTACAGTATTTCAACTATTATAATATTCCACTAGCTAGTTATATCACCCATTATAATATTCCACTAGCTAGTTATATCACCTATTATAATATTCCTCTAGCTAGTTACAATATATCACCCATTATAATATTCTACTAGCTAGTTATATCACCCATAATAATATTCCACTAGCTAGTTATATCACCCATTATAATATTCCACTAGCTAGTTACAATATATAACCTATTATAATATTCCACTAGCTAGTTATATCACCATTATAATATTCCACTAGCTAGTTACAATATTTCAACTATTATAATATTCCACTAGCTAGTTATATAACCCATTATAATATTCTACTAGCTAGTTACAATATATCACCTATTATAATATTCCACTAGCTAGTTATATCACCCATTATAATATTCCACTAGCTAGTTATATCACCTATTATAATATTCCTCTAGCTAGTTACAATATATCACCCATTATAATATTCTACTAGCTAGTTATATCACCCATAATAATATTCCACTAGCTAGTTATATCACCCATTATAATATTCCACTAGCTAGTTATATCACCCATAATAAAATTCCACTAGCTAGTTACAATATATAACCTATTATAATATTCCACTAGCTAGTTATATCACCATTATTATATTCCACTAGCTAGTTACAATATTTCAACTATTATAATATTCCACTAGCTAGTTATATCACCCATTATAATATTCTACTATCTAGTTACAATATATCACCTATTATAATATTCCACTAGCTAGTTATATCACCATTATAATATTCCACTATCTAGTTATATCACCCATTATAATATTCCACTAGCTAGTTATATCACCCATTATTATATTCTACTAGCTAGTTACAGTATTTCAACTATTATAATATTCCACTAGCTAGTTATATCACCCATTATAATATTCCACTAGCTAGTTATACCACCCATTATAATATTCCACTAGCTAGTTATATCACCCATTATAATATTCCACTAGCTAGTTATATCATCCATTATAATATTCCACCAGCTAGTTATATCATCCATTATAATATTCCACTAGCTAGTTATATCACCCATTATAATATTCCACTAGCTAGTTATATCATCCATTATAATATTCTACTAGCTAGTTATATCACCCATTATAATATTCCACTAGCTAGTTATATCACCCATTATAATATTCCACTAGCTAGTTATATCATCCATTATAATATTCCACTAGCTAGTTATATCATCCATTATAATATTCTACTAGCTATTTATATCACCCATTATAATATTCCACTAGCTAGTTATATCACCCATTATAATATTCCACTAGCTAGTTATATCACCCATTATAATATTCCACTAGCTAGTTACAATATATAACCTATTATAATATTCCACTAGCTAGTTATATCACCTATATAATATTCTACTAGCTAGTTATATCATCCATTATAATATTCCACTAGCTAGTTATATCACCCATTATAATATTCTACTAGCTAGTTACAATATATCAACTATTATTATATTCCACTAGCTAGTTATATCACCATTATAATATTCCACTAGCTAGTTACAATATTTCAACTATTATAATATTCCACTAGCTAGTTCATATTTCAACTATTATTATATTCCACTAGCTAGTTATATCACCCATTATAATATTCCACTAGCTAGTTATATCACCATTATAATATTCTACTAGCTAGTTATATCACCCATTATAATATTCCACTAGCTAGTTATATCACCTATTATAATATTCCACTAGCTAGTTATATCACCTATTATAATATTCTACCAGCTAGTTATATCACATATTATAATATTCCACTAGCTAGTTATATCACCATTATAATATTCCACTATCTAGTTATATCACCCATTATAATATTCTACTAGCTAGTTATATCACCCATTATAATATTCCACTAGCTAGTTAAGTATTTCAACTATTATAATATTCCACTAGCTAGTTACAATATATCACCCATTATAATATTCTACTAGCTAGTGATATCACCCATAATAATATTCCACTAGCTAGTTATATCACCCATTATAATATTCCACTAGCTAGTTATATCACCCATTATAATATTCCACTAGCTAGTTATATCACCCATTATAATATTCCACTAGCTAGTTATATCACCATTATAATATTCTACTAGCTAGTTATATCACCCATTATAATATTCCACTAGCTAGTTATATCACCCATTATAATATTCCACTAGCTAGTTATATCACCCATTATAATATTCCACTAGCTAGTTACAATATTTCAACTATTATAATATTCCACTAGCTAGTTATATCACCCATTATAATATTCTACTAGCTAGTAAATATATCACCTATTATAATATTCCACTAGCTAGTTATATCACCCATTATAATATTCCACTAGCTAGTTATATCACCTATTATAATATTCCACTAGCTAGTTATATCACCCATTATAATATTCTACTAGCTAGTTATATCACCCATTATAATATTCCACTAGCTAGTTATATCACCCATTATAATATTCCACTAGCTAGTTATATCACCCATTATAATATTCCACTAGCTAGTTACAATATATAACCTATTATAATATTCCACTAGCTAGTTATATCATCCATTATAATATTCCACTAGCTAGTTATATCATCCATTATAATATTCTACTAGCTAGTTATATCACCCATTATAATATTCCACTAGCTAGTTATATCACCCATTATAATATTCTACTAGTTAGTTATATCACCCATTATAATATTCCACTAGCTAGTTACAGTATTTCAACTATTATAATATTCCACTAGCTAGTTATATCACCCATTATAATATTCCACTAGCTAGTTATATCACCTATTATAATATTCCTCTAGCTAGTTACAATATATCACCCATTATAATATTCCACTAGCTAGTTACAATATATAACCTATTATAATATTCCACTAGCTAGTTATATCACCATTATAATATTCCACTAGCTAGTTACAATATTTCAACTATTATAATATTCCACTAGCTAGTTATATAACCCATTATAATATTCTACTAGCTAGTTACAATATATCACCTATTATAATATTCCACTAGCTAGTTATATCACCCATTATAATATTCCACTAGCTAGTTATATCACCCATTATAATATTCCTCTAGCTAGTTACAATATATCACCCATTATAATATTCTACTAGCTAGTTATATCACCCATAATAATATTCCACTAGCTAGTTATATCACCCATTATAATATTCCACTAGCTAGTTATATCACCCATAATAAAATTCCACTAGCTAGTTACAATATATAACCTATTATAATATTCCACTAGCTAGTTATATCACCATTATTATATTCCACTAGCTAGTTACAATATTTCAACTATTATAATATTCCACTAGCTAGTTATATCACCCATTATAATATTCTACTATCTAGTTACAATATATCACCTATTATAATATTCCACTAGCTAGTTATATCACCATTATAATATTCCACTATCTAGTTATATCACCCATTATAATATTCCACTAGCTAGTTATATCACCCATTATTATATTCTACTAGCTAGTTACAGTATTTCAACTATTATAATATTCCACTAGCTAGTTATATCACCCATTATAATATTCCACTAGCTAGTTATACCACCCATTATAATATTCCACTAGCTAGTTATATCACCCATTATAATATTCCACTAGCTAGTTATATCATCCATTATAATATTCCACCAGCTAGTTATATCATCCATTATAATATTCCACTAGCTAGTTATATCACCCATTATAATATTCCACTAGCTAGTTATATCATCCATTATAATATTCTACTAGCTAGTTATATCACCCATTATAATATTCCACTAGCTAGTTATATCACCCATTATAATATTCCACTAGCTAGTTATATCATCCATTATAATATTCCACTAGCTAGTTATATCATCCATTATAATATTCTACTAGCTATTTATATCACCCATTATAATATTCCACTAGCTAGTTATATCACCCATTATAATATTCCACTAGCTAGTTATATCACCCATTATAATATTCCACTAGCTAGTTACAATATATAACCTATTATAATATTCCACTAGCTAGTTATATCACCTATAATAATATTCTACTAGCTAGTTATATCATCCATTATAATATTCCACTAGCTAGTTATATCACCCATTATAATATTCTACTAGCTAGTTACAATATATCAACTATTATTATATTCCACTAGCTAGTTATATCACCATTATAATATTCCACTAGCTAGTTACAATATTTCAACTATTATAATATTCCACTAGCTAGTTACAATATTTCAACTATTATTATATTCCACTAGCTAGTTATATCATCCATTATAATATTCCACTAGCTAGTTATATCATCCATTATAATATTCTACTAGCTAGTTATATCACCCATTATAATATTCCACTAGCTAGTTATATCACCCATTATAATATTCCACTAGCTAGTTATATCACCCATTATAATATTCTACTAGCTAGTTACAATATATCACCTATTATAATATTCCACTAGCTAGTTATATCACCATTATAATATTCCACTATCTAGTTATATCACCCATTATAATATTCTACTAGCTAGTTATATCACCCATTATAATATTCCACTAGCTAGTTACAGTATTTCAACTATTATAATATTCCACTAGCTAGTTACAATATATCACCCATTATAATATTCTACTAGCTAGTGATATCACCCATAATAATATTCCACTAGCTAGTTATATCACCCATTATAATATTCCACTAGCTAGTTATATCACCCATTATAATATTCCACTAGCTAGTTATATCACCCATTATAATATTCCACTAGCTAGTTATATCACCCATTATAATATTCTACTAGCTAGTTATATCATCCATTATAATATTCCACCAGCTAGTTATATCATCCATTATAATATTCCACTATCTAGTTATATCACCCATTATAATATTCCACTAGCTAGTTACAATATTTCAACTATTATAATATTCCACTAGCTAGTTATATCACCCATTATAATATTCTACTAGCTAGTTACAATATATCACCTATTATAATATTCCACTAGCTAGTTATATCACCCATTATAATATTCCACTAGCTAGTTATATCACCTATTATAATATTCCTCTAGCTAGTTACAATATATCACCCATTATAATATTCTACTAGCTAGTTATATCACCCATAATAATATTCCACTAGCTAGTTATATCACCCATTATAATATTCCACTAGCTAGTTATATCACCCATTATAATATTCCACTAGCTAGTTACAATATATAACCTATTATAATATTCCACTAGCTAGTTATATCATCCATTATAATATTCCACTAGCTAGTTATATCATCCATTATAATATTCTACTAGCTAGTTATATCACCCATTATAATATTCCACTAGCTAGTTATATCACCCATAATAATATTCTACTAGCTAGTTATATCACCCATTATAATATTCCACTAGCTAGTTATATCACCTATTATAATATTCCACTAGCTAGTTATATCACCCATTATAATATTCCACTAGCTAGTTATATCACCCATTATAATATTCCACTAGCTAGTTATATCACCCATTATAATATTCCACTAGCTAGTTATATCACCCATTATAATATTCCACTAGCTAGTTATATCACCCATTATAATATTCCACTAGCTAGTTATATCACCCATTATAATATTCCACTATCTAGTTATATCATCCATTATAATATTCCACTAGCTAGTTATATCACCCATTATAATATTCCACTAGCTAGTTATATCACCCATTATAATATTCCACTAGCTAGTTATATCACCCATTATAATATTCCACTAGCTAGTTATATCACCATTATAATATTCCACTATCTAGTTATATCACCCATTATAATATTCTACTAGCTAGTTATATCACCCATTATAATATTCCACTAGCTAGTTACAGTATTTCAACTATTATAATATTCCACTAGCTAGTTACAATATATCACCCATTATAATATTCTACTAGCTAGTGATATCACCCATAATAATATTCCACTAGCTAGTTATATCACCATTATAATATTCCACTAGCTAGTTATATCACCCATTATAATATTCCACTAGCTAGTTATATCACCCATTATAATATTCCACTAGCTAGTTATATCACCCATTATAATATTCCACTAGCTAGTTATATCACCCATTATAATATTCTACTAGCTAGTTATATCATCCATTATAATATTCCACCAGCTAGTTATATCATCCATTATAATATTCCACTAGCTAGTTATATCATCCATTATAATATTCCACTAGCTACTTATATCACCCATTATAATATTCTACTAGCTAGTTACAATATATAAACTATTATTATATTCCACTAGCTAGTTATATCACCATTATAATATTCCACTAACTAGTTACAGTATTTCAACTATTATAATATTCCACTAGCTAGTTATATCACCATTATAATATTCTACTAGCTAGTTACAATATATCACCTATTATAATATTCCACTAGCTAGTTATATAAACATTATAATATTACACTATCTAGTTATATCACCATTATAATATTCCACTAGCTAGTTATATCACCCATTATAATATTCTACTAGTTAGTTATATCACCCATTATAATATTCCACTAGCTAGTTATAGTATTTCAACTATTATAATATTCCACTAGCTAGTTATATCACCCATTATAATATTCCACTAGCTAGTTATATCACCTATTATAATATTCCTCTAGCTAGTATATATCACTCATTATAATATTCTACTAGCTAGTTATATCACCCATAATAATATTCCACTAGCTAGTTATATCACCCATTATAATATTCCACTAGCTAGTTATATCACCCATTATAATATTCCACTAGCTAGTAACAATATATAACCTATTATAATATTCCACTAGCTAATTATATCACCATTATAATATTCCACTAGCTAGTTACAATATTTCAACTATTATAATATTCCACTAGCTAGTTATATCACCCATTATAATATTCTACTAGCTAGTTACAATATATCACCTATTATAATATTCCACTAGCTAGTTATATCACCATTATAATATTCCACTATCTAGTTATATCACCCATTATAATATTCCACTAGCTAGTTATATCACCCATTATAATATTCCACTAGCTAGTTACAATATATAACCTATTATATTATTCCACTAGCTATTTATGTCATCCATTATAATATTCCACTAGCTAGTTATATCACCCATTATAATATTCTACTAGCTAGTTACAATATATCAACTATTATTATATTCCACTAGCTAGTTATATCACCATTATAATATTCCACTAGCTAGTTACAATATTTCAACTATTATAATATTCCACTAGCTAGTTATATCAGCCATTATAATATTCTACTAGCTAGTTCAATATATCACCTATTATAATATTCCACTAGCTAGTTATATCACCATTATAATATTCCACTAGCTAGTTATATCACCTATTATAATATTCCACTAGCTAGTTATATCACCCATTATAATATTCCACTAGCTATTTATATCACCCATTATAATATTCTACTAGCTAGTTATATCACCCATTATAATATTCCACTAGCTAGTTATATCACCCATTATAATATTCTACTAGCTAGTTATGTCACCCATTATAATATTCTACTAGCTAGTTATATCACCCATTATAATATTCCACTAGCTAGTTATATCACCCATTATAATATTCCTCTAGCTAGTTCAATATATAACCTATTATAATATTCCACTAGCTAGTTATATCACCTATTATAATATTCTACTAGCTAGTTATATCACCCATTATAATATTCCACTAGCTAGTTATATCACCCATTATAATATTCCACTAGCTAGTTATATCACCCATTATAATATTCTACTAGCTAGTTAAATATATAAACCATTATTATATTCCACTAGCTAGTTATATCACCATTATAATATTCCACTAACTAGTTACAGTATTTCAACTATTATAATATTCCACTAGCTAGTTATATCACCCATTATAATATTCTACTAGCTAGTTACAATATATCACCTATTATAATATTCCACTAGCTAGTTATATAAACATTATAATATTACACTATCTAGTTATATCACCATTATAATATTCCACTAGCTAGTTATATCACCCATTATAATATTCTACTAGTTAGTTATATCACCCATTATAATATTCCACTAGCTAGTTACAGTATTTCAACTATTATAATATTCCACTAGCTAGTTATATCACCCATTATAATATTCCACTAGCTAGTTATATCACCTATTATAATATTCCTCTAGCTAGTTATATCACCCATTATAATATTCTACTAGCTAGTTATATCACCCATAATAATATTCCACTAGCTAGTTATATCACCCATTATAATATTCCACTAGCTAGTTATATCACCCATTATAAAATTCCACTAGCTAGTTACAATATATAACCTATTATAATATTCCACTAGCTAGTTATATCACCATTATTATATTCCACTAGCTAGTTACAATATTTCAACTATTATAATATTCCACTAGCTAGTTATATCACCCATTATAATATTCTACTAGCTAGTTACAATATATCACCTATTATAATATTCCACTAGCTAGTTATATCACCCATTATAATATTTCCACTATCTAGTTATATCACCCATTATAATATTCCACTAGCTAGTTATATCACCCATTATTATATTCTACTAGCTAGTTACAGTATTTCAACTATTATAATATTCCACTAGCTAGTTATATCACCCATTATAATATTCCACTAGCTAGTTATACCACCCATTATAATATTCCACTAGCTAGTTATATCACCCATTATAATATTCCACTAGCTAGTTATATCATCCATTATAATATTCCACCAGCTAGTTATATCATCCATTATAATATTCCACTAGCTAGTTATATCACCCATTATAATATTCCACTAGCTAGTTATATCATCCATTATAATATTCTACTAGCTAGTTATATCACCCATTATAATATTCCACTAGCTAGTTATATCACCCATTATAATATTCCACTAGCTAGTTATATCATCCATTATAATATTCCACTAGCTAGTTATATCATCCATTATAATATTCTACTAGCTATTTATATCACCCATTATAATATTCCACTAGCTAGTTATATCACCCATTATAATATTCCACTAGCTAGTTATATCACCCATTATAATATTCCACTAGCTAGTTATATATAACCTATTATAATATTCCACTAGCTAGTTATATCACCTATAATAATATTCTACTAGCTAGTTATATCATCCATTATAATATTCCACTAGCTAGTTATATCACCCATTATAATATTCTACTAGCTAGTTACAATATATCAACTATTATTATATTCCACTAGCTAGTTATATCACCATTATAATATTCCACTAGCTAGTTACAATATTTCAACTATTATAATATTCCACTAGCTAGTTACAATATTTCAACTATTATTATATTCCACTAGCTAGTTATATCATCCATTATAATATTCCACTAGCTAGTTATATCATCCATTATAATATTCTACTAGCTAGTTATATCACCCATTATAATATTCCACTAGCTAGTTATATCACCCATTATAATATTCCACTAGCTAGTTATATCACCCATTATAATATTCTACTAGCTAGTTCAATATATCACCTATTATAATATTCCACTAGCTAGTTATATCACCATTATAATATTCCACTATCTAGTTATATCACCCATTATAATATTCTACTAGCTAGTTATATCACCCATTATAATATTCCACTAGCTAGTTATATTCAACTATTATAATATTCCACTAGCTAGTTATATCACCCATTATAATATTCTACTAGCTAGTGATATCACCCATAATAATATTCCACTAGCTAGTTATATCACCCATTATAATATTCCACTAGCTAGTTATATCACCCATTATAATATTCCACTAGCTAGTTATATCACCCATTATAATATTCCACTAGCTAGTTATATCACCCATTATAATATTCCACTAGCTAGTTATATCATCCATTATAATATTCCACCAGCTAGTTATATCATCCATTATAATATTCCACTATCTAGTTATATCACCCATTATAATATTCCACTAGCTAGTTCAATATATCACCTATTATAATATTCCACTAGCTAGTTATATCACCCATTATAATATTCCACTAGCTAGTATATATCACCTATTATAATATTCCACTAGCTAGTTATATCACCCATTATAATATTCCACTAGCTAGTTATATCACCCATTATAATATTCCACTAGCTAGTTATATCACCCATTATAATATTCCACTAGCTAGTTATATCACCCATTATAATATTCCACTAGCTAGTTATATCACCCATTATAATATTCCACTAGCTAGTTATATCACCCATTATAATATTCCACTAGCTAGTATATATAACCTATTATAATATTCCACTAGCTAGTTATATCACCCATTATAATATTCCACTAGCTAGTATATCATCCATATAAGTTATATCACCCATTATAATATTACACTAGCTAGTTATATCACCATTCACTACTATTAACAGGGTGTCAGTTGACCTGGAGTGACTTGTCAGAGCCTGTTGTCAGGAGGGAGTCTTAACAGGGATGAGGGTTTTCTCTCTGAGAGGCAGGAGGGAGTCTTAACAGGGATGAGGGTTATCTCTCTGAGAGGCTTATGTCTTCTTCAACTATTGTCACGGCTATTCCAGGAAACACAGATCTGCGGCCCAAATGGCATCCTATTCCCAGAGGGCCCTGGTCAATAGTAGTGCACTATATAGGGAATGGGATGGCATTTGGGACGCAATGGAAGACTTCACACTCCTGATATTAATAGACAGACAGCTTGTGTTGTTGCTCACTGCTGCTGGACTTCCTGTTCCTGCTGTGGGTGGGGCGTTGCTGGGCGGCAGGCAGGGGGAGGAACGGAGAGGGGGATGGGGAGTTGAGGATTGACGGGGTAGCCCAATCCCAACTCAGCAGGGACTGTATACTGGAGACGCAGTTTGCCCAAATCTCTGACCTCAATCCGCAGGGCTGGACTGGACTGGAGCTGGGGGAGAGAGCCTGGGGTAGTCCCGTGTAGCTCAGTTGGTAGAGCATGGCATTTGCAACGCCAGGGTTGTGGGTTCGTTTCCCACGGGGGACCAGTATGAAAACAAAAAATATGTATGCACTCAATAACTGTAAGTGGCTCTGGATAAGAGCGTCTGCTAAATGACTAAAATGTAAATGGCTATAGGTCTAGGGGAGAGGGACTGTGGCTGGGCTAGGTCAACATACTGATGGGGGAGAGGAGTTGGGCTGGGTCAGGCTGGAATGGGACTGGGGATGGGTACTGCAGTCCTGCTGCAGTCTCTGTCCCTTCTCTCTCCCCTGTCAGTCCCTCCTATCTCTCTCTCCTCTCTGCAGTAAAGGTCATATTCTCCCCTGTTAAACAAACCACGGCTGATTTGCTCCCTCTCTCTCTCTTCTCTACCTCTCCCTCTCTTTACCTTTCTGTCTTTCCCTCTCCCTCCCTCCCTCCCTCGCAGTCCCTCCCTCCCTCCCTGGTTCCCTCCGCAGTCCCTCCTCCCTCTCTCCCTCTCTCGCAGTCCCTCCCTCCCTCCCTCCCGAGTCCCTCCTCCCTCCCTCCCTCCCTCCCTCCCTCTCTCCCTCCCTCTCTAGCAGTCCTTCCCTCCCTCCCTCCCCCTCCCTCTCTGGCAGGCTCTCCCTCCTCCCTCCTTTTCCTGCCTCTTTCTGTCTCTCTCTCTGTGATTGGAACCTACTGCTGGACAGTCACAGACCCACAGGATGTATCTCAGTAATAACACACACAGGTAGAGACTGAGTTATAGAAAACATTGTCATATGTTTATTCATGTTTCACCACACAGACGGACAGACAGACAGACAGACAGACAGACAGACTGACAGAGTAACAGACAGACAGACAGAGTAACAGACAGACAGACTGACAGAGTAACAGACAGACAGACAGAGTAACAGACAGACAGACTGACAGAGTAACAGACAGACAGACAGACAGACTGACAGAGTAACAGACAGACAGCATAACAGACAGACAGACAGTTCAGAACACAGTACAGACAGTACAGTCAGGTTACACCAGCCATCTAACAGGTCGCTAACAGAACAACTACCATCCAACAGAGTCTTCACTAAAACGCATCTGTTTTGTCACATTGACTTCAGTCTTACAGCCTGGATAGGGGGTCGGGGGGCACGTATCCTTTAGCTGTTCTTAAATGTGGTATTTTTGGCACATTCTGGTCATTAAATAGCTGGGAACTCTACAGAACAACAAAACAAACAGTCCTTGTCCAGGAAATGCATTGGATTCAGCACTTGCGTTATACGTGGCTTTAAATACCAAGTGGTTTGAAGCAGCAATAGTGACATTGAGTTAGCCTGGTAACAGCAGGGCAGTTCAATGTAATCAAAACCAATAGAAACCATATGACAGAACATCCAATAGGTTCCACTATCAACTACAGCATCAACACTGTATGTAGGAGATCCTCTGTGGGGGGGGTACAGTCTCAGGCCTGTCCAGGTGGGTACAGTCTCAGGCCTGTCCAGGTGGGTACAGTCTCAGGCCTGTCAGGTGGGTACAGTCTCAGGCCTGTCCAGGTGGGTACAGTCTCAGGCCTGTCCAGGTGGGGTACAGTCTCAGGCCTGTCCAGGTGGGTACAGTCTCAGGCCTGTCCAGGTGGGTACAGCTCTCAGGCCGGTTCTCAGGTGGGTACGAAGGTCTCAGGCCTGTCCAGGTGTATTGCTCTGTATGAGTGTGTATTGAAGTGTATTAGTGTGTGTTGTAGAAAGGCAGGGTGGTATGGGTCTGTGGGAGAACTCCTATCTGTAATGGTATGGGTGGTATAGGTCTGTGGGAGAACTCCTATCTGTAATGGTATGGGTGGTATAGGTCTGTGGGAGAACTCCTATCTGTAATGGTATGGGTGGTATAGGTCTGTGGGAGAACTCCTATCTGTAATGGTATGGGTGGTATAGGTCTGTGGGAGAACTCCTATCTGTAATGGTATGGGTGGTATAGGTCTGTGGGAGAACTCCTATCTGTAATGGTATGGGTGGTATAGGTCTGTGGGAGAACTCCTATCTGTAATGGTATGGGTGGTAAAGGTCTGTGGGAGAACTCCTATCTGTAATGGTATGGGTGGTATAGGTCTGTGGGAGAACTCCTATCTGTAATGGTATGGGTGGTATAGGTCTGTGGGAGAACTCCTATCTGTAATGGTATGGGTGGCCAGTTCTTCTCCAGCTGTTATCACAGGAGAACTGTCATCACAGGAGAACAATGCAACGATGATGTTCCACCCTATAGATCACTGGTTCTAACCCACTCTCTGTTTCACCCTATAGGTAATTGGTTCTAACCCCCTCTCTGTTTCCACCCTGTAGGTAATTGGTTCTAACCCCCTCTCTGTTTCCACCCTGTAGGTAATTGGTTCTAACCCCCTCTCTGTTTCCACCCTGTAGGTAATTGGTTCTAACCCCCTCTCTGTTTCCACCCTGTAGGTAATTGGTTCTAACCCCTCTCTGTTTCCACCCTGTAGGTATTGGTTCTAACCCCCTCTGTTTCCACCCTGTAGGTAATTGGTTCTAACCCCCTCTCTGTTTCCACCCTGTAGGTAATTGGTTCTAACCCCCTCTCTGTTTCCACCCTGTAGGTAATTGGTTCTAACCCCCTCTCTGTTTCCACCCTGTAGGTAATTGGTTCTAACCCCCTCTCTGTTTCCACCCTGTAGGTAATTGGTTCTAACCCCCTCTCTGTTTCCACCCTGTAGGTAATTGGTTCTAACCCCCTCTCTGTTTCCACCCTGTAGGTAATTGGTTCTAACCCCCTCTCTGTTTCCACCCCCGGGTCTCTGCTGTCAATCAGCCTCTTAGAACCCCTTCTCTGTTCCATGATATAGGTCAGTGGTTACACCCTTCTGATATTTCCCTGTTCTCTGAATCCCCCCTTCCTCTCCCCCTCTCCTCCTCCTCCTCCTCTCCTGGTGTAAAGGAGCTCCATTATCAGGTTGTAAAAGGTCTATATTTGGGTCAGATGGTTTCTAGTGGCGCCTGTATCAACATCCTATAGCTTTACAATCCTACTGCAGTTGGAGAATCTCTGGCTCAAGCTCTCATTCCTTACTCCGTTAGTCTGTCAGTCCCCCTGCCTGAGTCAGATCTGTATTAACTTAGTTAACTCTGTGTCAGCTGTCTGAGTTGGTCTGGTTTAGCTGTATCTGTGTGCCTGTGGGCTGTGGGATGGAATTTTACAATTTGTGTAAATGTTCTGTGATGGTTGTATGAATGTTATGTGATGGTTGTATGGATGTTATGAGATGGTGTATGAATGTTCTGTGATGGGCGCATGAATGTTCTGTGATGGGCGTATGAATGTTCTGTGATAGTTGTATGAATGTTCTGTGATGGTTGTATGAATGTTCTGTGATGGTTGTATGACTGTTATGAGATGGTTGTATGAATGTTATGAGATGGTTGTATGAATGTTACGAGATGTTTGTATGAATGTTCTGTGATGGTTGTGTGAATGTTCTGTGACGATTGTGTAGATGTTATGAGGTGGTTGTGTGGATGTTCCTCCCAGAACGTTGAGGTTGACAGGTCTTCTCAGTGTTCTCTGACCCTGACCTCTGCCCCTCAGGTAGGGTTAAGGGTCTGGGTTAGGTAGGGTTAGGGCTAGTTTGATAGACAGGTGTCAGATTTAGTGTGTGAGCCTGAATCAACTGACCTCTAAACTCTAACCTCTGACCTGGAAGTGTTATGAATACTATGCATAGATCTCTGGCATGGCTGTCAGACCTAGTAGCTCACAGAAAGTCTGAGGACTTATGCAACACACAACTCTGTCCTCCAGACTTCCAAATGACATCAATGCATGATTTAGGTAAAAGCCCAGCGGACAAAGTGTGATCTGAGGCTGGGCTTGGCCTGTAGTAAAGCATCTTACACGGCAGTTTAGGGGTTTCAATCCTAGCTCTGCTCATATGAACATTTCCTTAGGCAGCTTTCCACTCCCTAAGACACCATGTCATTAGCTATGTCACGGTCTGATGTGGGCCTGATACCTGCTACCTACCTGCTGACCTGCCTCAACACCTCAACACTCACTGAACCACTTCCTACAGGACGACCTACCTGTTGACCTGCCTCAACACCTCAACACACTGCACCACTTCCTACGGGACGACCTACCTGCTGACCTGCCTCAACACCTCAACACTCACTGCACCACTTCCTACGGGACGACCTACCTGCTGACCTGCCTCAACACTCACTGCACCACTTCCTACAGGACGACCTACCTGCTGACCTGCCTCAACACCTCAACACTCACTGCACCACTTCCTACAGGACGACCTACCTGCTGACCTGCCTCAACACCTCAACACTCACTGCACCACTTCCTACAGGACGACCTACCTGCTGACCTGCCTCAACACTCACTGCACCACTTCCTACGGGACGACCTACCTGCTGACCTGCCTCAACACCTCAACACTCACTGCACCACTTCCTACGGGACGACCTACCTGCTGCTTGCCCTCCCCACCACAGAGCTTTACCAGGTTCTACTGGGTTCTCCTGGGTTCTACTAGATTCTACCAGGTTCTACTAGGTTCTACCAGGGTGGTGGTGTCACCACACATAGAGGTCAAGTTGAGGATTCACCAGGGTTAGAAGTTGGTGGTGGAAAAGCAGTGGTGGAAAAAGTACCCAATTGTCATACTTGATAGAAAGTTACTCAAGTAAAAGTGAAAGTCAGCCAGTAAAATACTACTTGAGTAAAAGTCTAAAAGTATTTGGTTTTAAATATAATTAAGTATCAAAAGTACATGTAATTGCTAAAATCAGTAAAAGTATAAATCATTTAAAATTGCTTATATTAAGCAAAGCAGACAGCACCATTTTCTTGATTTTAAAATGTACAGATAGCCAGGGTACACTCCAACACTTTATTTACAAAAGATGCATTTGTGTTTAGTGAGTCTGCCAGATCAGAGGCAGTAGGGATGACCATGTGTTCTCTTGATAAGTGCGTGAATTTGAACATTTTGCTGTCCTGCAAAGCATTCAAAATGTAACGAGTACTTTTGGTTGTCAGGGAAAATGTATGGGTAAAAAGTACATTATTTTCTTTAGGAATGTAGTGAAGTAAAAGTAAAAGTTGTCAAAAATATAAATAGTAAAGTACAGATACCACAAAAAACTACTTAAGTAGTACTTTAAAAGTATTTTTACTAAGTACTTTACACCACTGCTCCCCTAAAGCCACATCCACTCTCTAACCTCAACCCTAAAGCCATCTCCACTCTTAGGCACCTCTAACCTCTAACCCAAAAGCCATCTCCACTCTATAACCTCTAACCTCTAACCTCTAACCCTAAAAGCACCTCTAACCTCTCCCTCTAACCTCTAACCCTAAAGCACCTCTAACCCTAACCCTCTAACCTCTAACCTCTAACCTCTAACCCTAAAGCACCTCTAACCCTAACCCTCTAACCTCTAACCCTAAAGCACCTCTAACCTCTAACCCTAAAGCACCTCTAACCTCTAACCCTAAAGCCATCTCCACTCTATAACCTCTAACCCTTTAGGGTTGGAGAAGGCTTTAGGGTTAGAGGTTAGAGGTTAGAGGTGCTTTAGGGTTAGAGGTTAGAGGTTAGAGGTTAGAGGTGCTTTAGGGTTAGAGGTTAGAGGTGCTTTAGGGTTAGAGGTTAGAGGTTAGAGGTTAGAGGTGTAGGGTTAGAGGGTTAGAGGTTAGAGGTTAGAGGTGCTTTGAGGGTTAGAGGTTAGAGGTGCTTTAGGGGTTGAGGTTAGAGGTTAGAGGTTAGAGGTGCTTTAGGGTTAGAGGTTAGAGGTTAGAGGTGCTTTAGGGTTAGAGGTTAGAGGTGCTTTAGGGTTAGAGGTTAGAGGTTAGAGGTGCTTTAGGGTTAGAGGTGCTTTAGGGTTAGAGGTTAGAGGTTAGAGGTTAGAGGTGCTTTAGGGTTAGAGGTTGGAGACGGTCAGACAGGACCAGATTAACAGAGAGGATGGGGGGGGGCTTTGGTCCTGATAACATTAGTGGAACATGACCTAATGAGGACAGACAGACCTGCTCCATACATACATACTGCCCAGCCTCTCCTACAGCCACATCTCTTACAGGCCAGAGGCCACCCATGTGTCTGGTACAAAAGCACCATATCAGACCTCATGTATTGAGCCTGGATGATACAGCAAAACCATCAGTTACTACATCATGGAAACCCAAACGTGTCTGTATTACTGGGTGACAGTACGTGTCTGTACTACTGTATGTCAGCACATGTCTGTTGTATGTCAGCACATGTGTGTGGTTTGTCCATATATCCATAAAGTACATATTTAGTCCACATCAACGTTTGGTCCAGATTTCTGTTTTCAACAGTCAGAGCAGCGATGTCATAGAATGAGCTGGATGACAGTGTAGATCCTGTACTTTACACCTGGTGATGTCATATCCCCTAGTGATGTCCTATCCTCTATGTTTTATCAACAAGGCACGTCGTCTCTCCATGCTAGGCTGTACTGTCCAGCCCAATGGTAGAGTCTCTCCATGCTAGGCTGTACTGTCCAGCCCAATGGTAGAGTCTCTCCACGCTAGGCTGTACTGTCCAGCCCAATGGTAGAGTCTCTCCACGCTAGGCTGTACTGTCCAGCCCAATGGTAGAGTCTCTCCATGCTAGGCTGAACTGTCCAGCCCCATGGTAGAGTCTCTCCATGCTAGGCTGTACTGTCCAGCCCAATGGTAGAGTCTCTCCATGCTAGGCTGTACTGTCCAGCCCCATGGTAGAGTCTCTCCATGCTAGGCTGTACTGTCCCGCCCAATGGTAGAGTCTCTCCATGCTAGGCTGTACTGTCCAGCCCAATGGTAGAGTCTCTCCATGCTAGGCTGTACTGTCCAGCCCCATGGTAGAGTCTCTCCATGCTAGGCTGTACTGTCCAGCCCAATGGTAGAGTCTCTCCATGCTAGGCTGTACTGTCCTATGGTCTGAGTCTGAAGATGCTAGGCTGTGTGGTGCCTGTGGAGCCGCATGGTCGATTCTCATAGGAGTTCATAGTTTTCTTTTTTTTGATTTTCCTTTGATGATGACTTCAATAAATAACACATATATTTATATATCATATAGCCTTTCATATAACTTAAATAATAATTTATATGTACAGCCCCCCCCTCACCATAAGGAAATACATTCCATAACGTCTCAGTGGTCGGGTTGTGTGTGTTTACGTCCTGCGGTGTTTCCGTGACAACGCACAGACACAGGAAGTGTCTATCCGTATCCAGCGCCAGCCCACAGAGGTCCGGTCCTGTGTCAGAGCTCTGACATACGTCTGAGACGTCTTACACTGTGAGTTCCAGTGCTTGTCATCGATGCCGCGACAGCCGCTCTTAAAAGGTTTGGCAGTCCGACACTTGGTCTCATAGAAGTACTGCTTAACAAAGCTGCTGTCGGTGGTCCCCGTCTTTATCTGACCCAGGACGGTGACCTGACGACCCCTGATGTCCATAGCATTTGTCTTGTCTGTCACCCACTGTGATTCGCTGTCACAGACGGAGAACTCCCCGCGGTAGCTCTTGTGTTCTGCGTATCTCTTCCTGCGTGTCTTGTTGGTTCCATCAGAGCTGCCCACGTAGTCATCTATGGAGTAGAGCGGAGGAGGCTGCAGGGGCGCCCGCTCACTCAGCAGGACCCGGGGAGAGTTGGAGTTTTTCTGCTGCAGCAGCAGGTCGGACGACAGGCCTGCCATTGGCTGGTACAGCGTGCTCCGCCTCTCCAGGAATTTAGTGTCGTCCAGGCCCACCGGTGGCGATGTGTCCTGGGCCCGCCCGTCCTGGCCCTCCACCTGTCTCCCCCGGCCGCGGGTCAGGTCCGCCTGCAGCAGCTGGATGATGAGGGAGTTGATGGGGTCCTGGGTGGGTGGGGGCTGCTGGCGCTCCATGTGCGTTGCCTGGATACCATAGAGGTACACTAGGAACAACACATACAGCAACATGGACATCACTAGATTCACCTGTAAGATCTGTGGAGTAGAGGAGACAGAATATCAGTTATCAATCACCTGTAATCAATAACTACATCACTAGATTCACCTGTAAGATCTGTGGTGTAGAGGACACAGAATATCAGTTATCAATCACCTGTAATCAATAACTACATCACTAGATTCACCTGTAAGATCTGTGGTGTAGAGGACACAGAATATCAGTTATCAATCACCTGTAATCAATAACTACATCACTAGATTCACCTGTAAGATCTGTGGTGTAGAGGACACAGAATATCAGTTATCAATCTCCTATAATCAATAACTACATCACTATATTCACCTGTAAGATCTGTGGAGTAGAGGAGACAGAATATCAGTTATCAATCACCTGTAATCAATAACTACATCACTAGATTCACCTGTAAGATCTGTGGTGTAGAGGACACAGAATATCAGTTATCAATCTCCTATAATCAATAACTACATCACTAGATTCACCTGTAAGATCTGTGGTGTAGAGGACACAGAATATCAGTTATCAATCTCCTATAATCAATAACTACATCACTAGATTCACCTGTAAGATCTGTGGTGTAGAGGACACAGAATATCAGTTATCAATCACCTGTAATCAATAACTACATCACTAGATTCACCTGTAAGATCTGTGGTGTAGAGGACACAGAATATCAGTTCTTGAATTCTTGAAAGGCGGGACAATCAACTTTTTGTCACACATATTTGTCTGAATATTAACAACATTTGAAATACTGTATATTGTCCTAGACCAAAGTATCAGCTATCACACCATGTAAAGGAACAACCTAATTCTTAAAATATTTCATAAAATGCAACTGGATATATGTCAACTCCGTCAAACAGGCATTTCATTTTTACATTTATTGTTCTACAAAAGGCCTTGACTGTTCAATTCTAGCATTAGATTATTCCCCTATGTAATACAAATCTCCAAACTTATTTTAGTTTTTGTTTTATAGCGCTATATAATGCTCCAGGTTTAATTTCGTCAGCATTTTGGTATGATTTTCTAGATTCAGAACATAAAACAACATTTATAAAGCAAACATTATCCATTAGGTCTAGCACAGCAAATACGTTACTAGTTTAGGCAGAACACGGATTCAAATATTTAAATCGATCTTAAGGGGGTTAGCCATCTGTGACGGAGTTCGGAGTTGACAAGCCACTAACAGAGTTCACAACAAATACTCAAAACAGACATATTTTTGCCTCTAAAAATAAATGTTCAATACAAACATTTGTAAAATATAGAAAATGATTAATTTGAAAATCTCCAATAAAAACAAAACCAATCTATCAGATCTTCCAGCGTCTGACGGAGTTGACGTTAGACAAAAATCTGAAGGAGTTGATGCTTTACGGAGTTGACAGAAACGGCATTTTTCTTTTTCATTCAAGTGGTATACACAGTAGCAATCTAGTTTCTCCTCAGTTGCTTTAAGACTCTAAAACCTCATTCAAATAAACATATTGAACCAAAATTCATATCCTACCAGGGAGTTGGAGTTGACAGTTTATGGTTGTGACCATGTTGATTTCAATATTGTTTGTTTGATTCTATTAAAAGTAGAGAACCTTCCAGACCATGAGGGGTCTTGTTTCACTACATGTAATGAGGACATGTAGAAGGGGTCCTTATGGTATAGCTGACCCTGCTAATTCCTGATTCATTTAGGATTTAAAATCCCTGGACAATTTTTTTTAGGAATCACAGATTTGAGAAAAATATTATTTAAAGTCAGAGAGGGCTATTGCAAGAAACCACATAAGATCCTTTTTCGGTTAATATTAATTATGGCATTTCTGGGCATAGAGCCGACATGGAAATGAATAATACAAAAAGTATTTAGAAAATTGCTAAAGCAAATCTTTTCCCTTATAAAATCCCCCTAAATGTAATGTTTAATCTCAAATAATGCAACAAAATAAAACAATTTCAACAATAAAAAATAAAGTTTCCCTGCCGGACAAGGATTGTCCCAACTTTCAGGAATCCCTGAGTTATCAATAAATAATAATCAATAACTAGATTCACCTGTAAGCTCTGTGGAGCAGAGGGGAAAAAAGATCACTTATCAGTTATCAATAACCTATAATCAATGACAAGATCATTAGATTAATCTGTAAGTCTTTGGAGCAGAGGGGGAGACATCAGTTATTAATAACCATGGTAACCAATGGTGATTTTACAGGAAGTTAAATCGTGGGAATGTAGTGAAAAAAAGTGTTCTGATTTTAGATTTGAAAAGCAGAAAAGTAGACTAATATATTTCCTACACTCCAGAGGTGGGACAAAGTCATTGTTATGCAAGTCACAAGTAAGTCTCAAGTCTTTGCCCTCGAGTCCCGAGTCAAGTCGAGTCAAAGATGAGGCAAGTCCCAAGTCGAGTCAAAAGTCAAAGCCATCAAGTCTCAAGTCGAGTCCAAAGTCCTACATTTTAGTTTCGAGTCATTTCAAGTCCTCTTAGCAAGTCTTCTCGAGTCATAAGGCGCAAGTCCAAGTCAAGTCACGAGTCATTGATGTTAAAGTCCAAGTCGAGTTGCAAGTCTTTGTACATTTTGTCGAGTCGAGTCTGAAGTCATCAAATTCATGACTCGAGTCTGACTCGAGTCCAAGTCACATGACTCGAGTCCACACCTCTGCTACACTCTGCTTTTGTCTAACTTGTTGGGAAAATGGTCAAAACAGCAGTTTCTTCAAAAAGCTGATGTGGTTTACTAAAATAGCTCTAGTATTTGATTAGTATAATGTTTTTTTGTTCTGATTTCAGATTTGATTAGCAGAGAAGCAAACTAAGATTTCAAACAAAATGATTTTTGGGGGGTTTGTATCATTTGATTTACACAACATGCCTACCACCTTTGAAGATGCAAAACATTTTTTTTGTGTAACAAACAAGAAATAAGACAAAAAACAGAACTTGAGCGTGCATAACTATTCACCCCCACAAAGTCAATATCTTGTAGAACCACCTTTTGCAGCAATTACTGCTGCAAGTCTCTTGGGGTATGTCTCTATAAGCTTGGCACATCTAGCCACTGGGATTTTTGCCCATTCTTCAAGGCAAAACTGCTCCAACTCCTTCAAGTTGGATGGGTTCTGTTGGTGTACAGCAATCTTTAAGTCGTACCACAGATTCTCAATTGGATTGAGGTCTGGGCTTTGACTAGGCCATTCCAAGACATTTAAATGTTTCCCCTTAAACCACTTGAGTGTTGCTTTAGCAGTATGCTTAGGGTCATTGTCCTGCTGGAAGGTGAACCTCCGTCCCAGTCTCAAATCTCTGGAAGACAAACAGGTTTCCCTTCAAGAATTTCCCTGTATTTAGCGCCATCCATCATTCCTTCAATTCTGACCAGTTTCCCAGTCCCTGCCGATTAAAAACATCCCCACAGCATGATGCTGCCACCACCATGCTTTACTGTGGGGTGGTGTTCTCGGGGTGATGAATGGTGTTGGGTTTGCGCCAGACGTAACGTTTTCCTTGATGGCCATAAAAACTCAATTTTAGTCTAATCTGACCAGAGTACTTTCTTCCATATGTTTGGGGAGTCTCCCACATGCCTTTTGGCGAACACCAAACGTGTTTGCTTATTTTTTTCTTTAAGCAATGGCTTTTTTCTGGCCACTCATCCATAAAGCCCAGCTCTGTGGAGTGTACGGCTTAAAGTGGTCCTATGGACAGATACTCCAATCTCCGCTGTGGAGCTTTGCAGCTCCTTCAGGGTTATCTTTGGTACTTTGTTGCCTCTCTGATTAATGCCCTCCTTGCCTGGGCAGTGAGTTCTTTCCATTTTTTAATAATGGATTTAATGGTGCTCTGAGGGATGTTCAAAGTTTCTGATATTTTTTTATAACCCAAATCTGATCTGTACTTCTCCACAACTTTGTCCCTAACCTGTTTGGAGAGCTCCTTGGTCTTCATGGTGCCGCTTGCTTGGTGGTGCCCCTTGCTTAGTGGTGTTGCAGACTCTGAGGCCTTTCAGAACAGGTGTATATATACTGAGATCATGTGACAGATCATGTGACACTTAGATTGCACACAGGTGGACTTTATTTAACTACTATTTATTTAGGAGGAGGGAGAAGGGGAGGAGGAGGAGGGGGAAGGGGAGAGAATTAGGAGGAGGTGGAGGAGGGAGAATGGAAGGAGTAGGAGGAGGTGGAGCAGGAAAAGGAGGGGGACTAGGAGCAGGAGGAGTGTACCTCAGTGTGACAGGGATCCCAGGGGCTGAGACCAGAGTTATTCAGAGTTGTACAGTTGATCAGCTAGTGGTTTACAGCTTTTAGTGATTTAGACATTCTGCTGGGTTGAGGCCAGTTCCTGGAAACACTGAACTGTAGAGGTCAGGGGTGTCAAAGCAGATGAATCGTTGGTCTCTGCTCTGATCATTTAACATTAGCAGCAATGTTGCTCTACTGCTACTATAGGCTCCAGACGCCATGCCGAGAGGAAGCCAGTCACAACACATGGGTTGAAGTTCCCCTAGGTACAGGTCTAGGATCAGCTTCCCCTCCCCCAATCCTAACCTTAACCATTAGTGGGGAAAATGCTAAACTGACCCAAGACCAGCATCTAGGGGTGTCTTCACCCTACACCATACAGATCAGGAAGTGGTCCGGGGGTGTCTTCACCCTACACCATACAGATCAGGAAGTGGTCCGGGGGTGTCTTCACCCTACACCATACAGATCAGGAAGTGGTCCGGGGGTGTCTTCACCCTACACCATACAGATCAGGAAGTGGTCCGGGGGTGTCTTCACCCTACACCATACAGATCAGGAAGTGGTCCGGGGGTGTCTTCACCCTACACCATACAGATCAGGAAGTGGTCCGGGGGTGTCTTCACCCTACACCATACAGATCAGGAAGTGGTCCGGGGGTGTCTTCACCCTACACCATACAGATCAGGAAGTGGTCCGGGGGTGTCTTCACCCTACACCATACAGATCAGGAAGTGGTCCGGGGGTGTCTTCACCCTACACCATACAGATCAGGAAGTGGTCCGGGGGTGTCTTCACCCTACACCATACAGATCAGGAAGTGGTCCGGGGGTGTCTTCACCCTACACCATACAGATCAGGAAGTGGTCCGGGGGTGTCTTCACCCTACACCATACAGATCAGGAAGTGGTCCGGGGGTGTCTTCACCCTACACCATACAGATCAGGAAGTGGTCCGGGGGTGTCTTCACCCTACACCATACAGATCAGGAAGTGGTCCGGGGGTGTCTTCACCCTACACCATACAGATCAGGAAGTGGTCCGGGGGTGTCTTCACCCTACACCATACAGATCAGGAAGTGGTCCGGGGGTGTCTTCACCCTACACCATACAGATCAGGAAGTGGTCCGGGGGTGTCTTCACCCTACACCATACAGATCAGGAAGTGGTCCGGGGGTGTCTTCACCCTACACCATACAGATCAGGAAGTGGTCCGGGGGTGTCTTCACCCTACACCATACAGATCAGGAAGTGGTCCGGGGGTGTCTTCACCCTACACCATACAGATCAGGAAGTGGTCCGGGGGTGTCTTCACCCTACACCATACAGATCAGGAAGTGGTCCGGGGGTGTCTTCACCCTACACCATACAGATCAGGAAGTGGTCCGGGGGTGTCTTCACCCCTACACCATACAGATCAGGAAGTGGTCCGGGGGTGTCTTCACCCTACACCATACAGATCAGGAAGTGGTCCGGGGGTGTCTTCACCCTACACCATACAGATCAGGAAGTGGTCCGGGGGTGTCTTCACCCTACACCATACAGATCAGGAAGTGGTCCAGCATCTAGGGGTGTCTTCACCCTACACCATACAGATCAGGAAGTGGTCCGGGGGTGTCTTCACCCTACACCATACAGATCAGGAAGTGGTCCGGGGGTGTCTTCACCCTACACCATACAGATCAGGAAGTGGTCCGGGGGTGTCTTCACCCTACACCATACAGATCAGGAAGTGGTCCAGCATCTGGGGGTGTCTTCACCCTACACCATACAGATCAGGAAGTGGACCAGCATCTAGGGGTGTCTTCACCCTACACCATACAGATCAGGAAGTGGACCAGCATCTAGGGGTGTCTTCACCCTACACCATACAGATCAGGAAGTGGTCCGGGGGTGTCTTCACCCTACACCATACAGATCAGGAAGTGGTCCAGCATCTAGGGGTGTCTTCACCCTACACCATACAGATCAGGAAGTGGTCCAGCATCTAGGGGTGTCTTCACCCTACACCATACAGATCAGGAAGTGGTCTGTGTGACGCCAGTAGACGTCTTGAGTGGAGAAACTGATCAGGCCTGAACAGGATCCCACCTCTGCAACACTGAGAGAAACGAACACAGTAATTGTACACACCGCTCTGATACACTCTATACACCCTGTTTTATGGCTGTAGAACTAGTTAATTCCTGTTGGCTACAGAGACCCTGGCATTGCTTGCTGTTTGGGGTTTTAGGCTGGGTTTCTGTGTAGCACTTTGTGACATCTGCTGATGTAAAAAGGGCTTGATATGAGAGAGAGAGAGAGAGAGAGAGAGAGAGAGAGAGAGAGAGAGAGAGAGAGAGAGAGAGAGAGAGAGAGAGAGAGAGAGAGAGAGAGAGGAAGAGAGAGAGAGAGAGAGAGAGAGAGGGGAAAGAGAGAGAGGGAGAGAGAGAGAGAGAGAGAGAGAGAGACAGAGAGAGAGAGAGAGAGAGAGAGAGAGAGAGAGAGAGAGAGAGAGAGAGAGAGAGAGAGAGAGAGAGAGAGCTCCAGCCCTTTACCCCATTTCCAACCCTCTATCTCATTCCCAGCCCTCTACCCAAGCTCCAGCCATCTTCCAAAGCTCCAGCCCTCTACCCAATTTCCGGCCTTCTATCTCATCCCCAGCCCTCACCCACAGCCCCAGCTCCAGCCCTCTACCTCATGATGAGAGAGAGGAGTAGCATGTGTTTAAAGACAGTGAATCATGACATATTTCATGGGACACACTTCACTGCTACAGTATGACCTCATCAACGAATGAACACACACACACACCGGCACCCAGGCTGAAGATGAGCCAGGATAAGCAGAGGACTAATGATGAGGGTAACAGAGAGAGACTGGTAAAGGGCAGACTGGACCAGTCAGGGGAACACAGGGTGGGTTGGCACAGAGACAGCTGAGTTTACACCAGCTTCAGCCCTTTACCCCAACTCCAGTCCTCTACCTCATCCCCATCTCTAGCCCACCAACCCAGCTCCAGCCCTCTACCCTGGCTCCAGCCCTCTACCTCTACCCCAGCTCCAACCCTCTACCTCAGCCCCAGCTCCAGCCCTCTACCCCAGCTCCAGCCCTCTACCCCAGCTCCAGCCCTCTACCTCGGCCCCAGCTCCAGCCCTCTACCCCAGCTCCAGCCCTCTACCCCAGCTCCAGCCCTCTACCCCGGCTCCAGCCCTCTACCCCAGCTCCAGCCCTCTACCCCAGCTCCAGCCCTCTACCCCGACTCCAGCCCTCTACCCCAGCTCCAGCCCTCTACCCCGGCTCCAGCCCTCTACCTCTACCCCAGCTCCAACCCTCTACCTCAGCCCCAGCTCCAGCCCTCTCCCCCAGCTCCAGCCCTCTACCCCAGCTCCAGCCCTCTACCCCGGCTCCAGCCCTCTACCCCAGCTCCAGCCCTCTACCCCAGCTCCAGCCCTCTACCCCGGCTCCAGCCCTCTACCCCGGCTCCAGCCCTCTACCCCAGCTCCAGCCCTCTACCCCAGCTCCAGCCCTCTACCTCGGCCCCAGCTCCAGCCCTCTACCCCCAGCCCTCTATCCCCAGCTCCAGCCCTCTACCCCAGCTCCAGCCCTCTACCCCAGCTCCAGCCCTCTACCCCAGCTCCAGCCCCTCTACCCCGGCTCCCCAACCCTCTACCTCGGCCCCCAGCTCCAGCCCTCTACCCCCAGCTCCAGCCCTCTACCCCCAGCTCCAGCCCCCTATCCCCCAGCTCCAGCCCTCTACCCCAGCTCCAGCCCTCTACCCCCAGCCCCAGCCCTACTACCCCAGCTCCCAGCCCTCTATCCCGGCTCCAGCCCTCTACCCCAGCTCCAGCCCTCTACCCCAGCTCCAGCCCTCTACCCCAGCTCCAGCCTCTAGTGTATCAGCCTCTGTCTCAGTCCCAGCCTGTGTGTTGGCATATCTACTTTCACCACCACATGCCTTTCCCCTCTCAGCCACAGCCCTATCCCCCTATCCCCAGCCCTATCCCCAGCCCTATCCCCTATCCCCAGCCCTATCCCCAGCCCTATCCCTTAGCCACAGCCCTATCCCCAGCCCTATCCCCCTATCCCCCAGCCCTATCCCCAGCCCTATCCCCTATCCCCAGCCCTATCCCCAGCCCTATCCCCAGCCCTATCCCCTATCCACAGCCCTATCCCCTATCCCCTGCCCTATCCCCTATCCCCTATCCCCAGCCCTATCCCCAGCCCCTATCCCCAGCCCTATTGCTTAGCCACAGCCCTATCCCCTACCCTATCCCCTGCCCTATCCCTTAGCCACAGCCCTATCCCCAGCCCTATCCCTTAGTCACAGCCCTATCCCCAGCCCTATCCCCTAGCCCCACCCCTATCCCCAGCCCTATCCCCTGCCCTATCCCCTACCCCTATCCCCAGCCCTATCCCCAGCCCTATCCCCAGCCCTATCCCCTATCCCCTATCCCCAGCCCTATCCCCTATCCCCTGCCCTATCCCCAGCCCTATCCCCTATCCCCAGCCCTATCCTCTGCCCTATCCCCTATCCTCACCCCTATACCCAGCCCTATACCCCAGCCCTATACCCTATCCCCTTGCCACAGCCCTATCCCCAGCCCCAGCCCTAGCCACAGCCCTACACCCACAGAGTTATAGGGCTCAGTAAGCCAACGTTTGTGGGATGTCGGAGAGTGGAGAGAGGAGGAGGGGGTGAAACCATGGGGTAAGTATTGTCTATGAGACTAAATGCTCTAGGTTCTGTTGGCTTTGTATATCAGTTCTCATGATAGTCATGTAGTGTCCTATTGTCTTTGGCCCTCTCATAGAAGGAGATGTAAGCTTTGATGTTGTCTGGAGATGGAGAGGTAGCAGAGTTACTGCTTTGTGTTGGGAGAGAAGTCAAAATCCTTGGACCACATAATGGCTGTTTTATTGTGTGTAAGAGCCATTAGGGGGCAGTTTAGTAATCTCTTCCATCATCAGTAATGACCTAGCTGAGGATATGACCTCGTAACACACACACACACACACACACACACACACACACACCGTTGATAGGATCCCATCTTTGAGACAGAGAGAGAATTAGTACTAACAGGGAAAGTCTTCTTCTAGGTAGCGGCCTGGATGAGTGGAGGGGAGGAGAGAAGAGTTGTAGGTTACTAAGCGTGTCAGTTTGTGTCTGTGTGACATGTCTCTTGTTACTAAGCGTGTCAGTTTGTGTCTGTGTGACATGTCTCTTGTTACTAAGCGTGTCAGTTTGTGTCTGTGTGACATGTCTCTTGCTACTAAGCGTGTTAGTTTGTTTGTGTGACGTATCTCTCATTACTAAGCGTGTTAGTTTGTCTGTGTAACATGTGTCTGTTACACAAGGTGTCAAAGTGGAAATGTTGAAACGGGTTTAAGCACGATAATATCCTCTTTACTGCTACAGACTTTGCTACATGTTATGTACCTGAGAGATTACAAAGTCATTCTATTTCCGTCAGAAAACGACACATAAAAAAGTTATGTTGGACCTCTAAAACCAGTGATAATTTCCATGGATTCATACAAATAATCCCACCACAAACCCTCCTCCAGTGTCCTACTGCAGTTAGCTTGGTATATTAGTCAGCTAGCTAGGTGCTTTTGCCAGGTTAGCTGGGGGGTTTTAGCTAGTTAGCTTGGTTTGTTAGGTAGTTAGCTTGGTGTGTTAGCTAGTTAGCTTGGTATATTAGTCAGCTAGCTTGGTGCTTTTGCCAGGTTAGCTTGGTGTTTTAGCTAGTGAGCTTGGTGTGTTAGCTAGTTAGCTTGGTGTGTTAGCTAGTGAGCTTGCTGTGTTAGCTAGTTAGCTTGGTGTGTTAGCTAGTTAGCTTGGTGTGTTAGCTAGTGAGCTTGGTGTATTAATCAGTTAGCTTGAGTAGGGAGGAGAGACAAGCGAGAATATAAGACAGTCGGCTGGAAGTTTCAGTACAGCACCACAGGCTACAGTACAGCAAAGAGAACATAACACTCACAGCAACAGGGTTAATATACACACTGACAACATGGACAACACAACCTGTCATAGGAGACGTCCAAGATAGGAGGAGAGGAGAGGGGGTGGCTTGATTACAGGAGTGTAGTGATGATCAGGGGATCAGAGAGATGTTTTGGTGAACCACCTGTCCTGTGTTCTCTGATCTAACAGGCTGTTGGTCTGTATAGGCTGGATCTGGAGCAGATAGATATGATCTAACAAGCTGTTGGTCTGTATAGGCTGGATCTGGAGCAGATAGATATGATCTAACAAGCTGTTGGTCTGTATAGGCTGGATCTGGAGTAGATAGATATGATCTAACAGGCTGTTGGTCTGTATAGGCTGGATCTGGAGCAGATAGATATGATCTAACAAGCTGTTGGTCTGTATAGGCTGGATCTGGAGCAGATAGATATGATCTAACAGGCTGTTGGTCTGTATAGGCTGGATCTGGAGCAGATAGATATGATCTAACAGGCTGTTGGTCTGTATAGGCTGGATCTGGAGCAGATAGATATGATCTAACAGGCTGTTGGTCTGTATAGGCTGGATCTGGAGCAGATAGATATGATCTAACAGTGTCTCTGGGCTGAAGTGGAGGAGCTATAGAGACACTTCCCAGCTAGCACAATTGGTTCTTTGGAAGTTGTGGGAACGTACGTTTTTGGTTTCCCATTGGTTCTGGGAACGAAGCCATACATTTACTGGCCGGTAAAACGTAACATTATGAGAACGGTAGTGAAAATTTAGCCTGCTCTGGGAATGTACATTTTTAGATTGCAGGGAGGTTCTGAGAACGTTTTACTATGGTTCCCTGAAAGTTTTCCTGGGAGGTTTTATTAACATTCTGAGACCGGAAGTTATAGGTTATTTGAAGGTAATTAAATTACGTTCTGAGAACATATTTCAATAAGACTTTTAATAACACTGCTAGCTTAGTTTGGGTTAACTGTTTTGAATTCCAAGCATTGATAGGACACATGACAATTAATTTGCTTAGGCATTAATCATGCAAACACATTTCTTTTTTTTATTGTGGCACGGCATCAGTGAGATTCAAACCTATGATCTTCTACAGTGCCTTCAGAAAGTATTCACACCCCTTGACTTTTTCCACATTTTGTTATGTTACAGCCTGAATTTAAAATGAATTAAATTGAGATATTTTTGGTCACTGGCCTACACACAAATACCACATAATGTAAAAGTGGAATTTTTAATAATAATTACATTCAAAGCTGAAATGTCTTGAGTCAGTAAGTATTCAACCCCTTATGGCAGGTCTAAATAAGTTCAGGAGTAAATATTTGCTTAACAGGTCACATAATAAGTTGCATGGACTCGCTCTGTGTGCAATAATAGTGTTTAACATGACTTTTGAATGACTACCTCATCTCTGTACCTCACACATAGTTGCAGTTAGTTTCGGAATGGGTGGCAAGGAATAAGTTAGTCCTAAATATTTCCAAAACTAAAAGCATTGTATTTGGGTCAAATTATTCACCAAACCCTAAACCTCAACTACATCTTGTAATGAATAATGTGGAAATTGAGCAAGTTGAGGTGACTAAACTGCTTGGAGTAACCCTGCTTGTTTTTGTAAGAAGTGTTGACAAGTTGAATGTACCGAGCTGTCTGTTTGGAATACTGGCACACAGCTCGGACACCTATGCATACCCCACAAGACATGCCACCAGAGGTCTCTTCACAGTCCCCAAGTCCAGAACAGACAAGCTGTCTGTTTGAAATGCTGGCATACAGCTCAGACACCCATGTATACCCCACGAGACATGCCACCAGAGGTCTCTTCACAGTCCCCAAGTCCAGAACAGACAAGCTGTCTGTTTGGAATACTGGCACACAGCTCAGACACCGATGCATACCCCACGAGACATGCCACCAGAGGTCTCTTCACAGTCCCCAAGTCCAGAACAGACTATGGGAGGTGCACAGTACTACATAGAGCAATGACTACATGGAAACTCTATTCCACATCAGGTAACTGATGCAAGCAGTAGAATCAGATTTAAAAAACAGGTACAAATACACCTTATGGAACAACAGGGACTGTGAAGAGACACACACAAAGGTATAGACACATGCATACGCACACATTGTGATATTGTTGTATGGTGGTATTAAACATTTTGTATTGTAGATAGGTAGTGGTGTAATAATGTTGTTATATGATGTACTGTTTTATATTTTGTTTTATATGTAATGTAAATATTTTAATATGTTTGGGCCCCAGGAAGGGTAGCTGTAATGGGGATCCCTAATAAATACAAATACATACAGTTATCTGTAAGGTCCCTCGGTTTAAGCAGTGAATTTCAAACACAGATTCAACCACAAAGACCAGGGAGGAAAGAAGGGCATCTATTGGTAGATGGGTAAAAAAAAAAGCAGACATTGAAAACCCTTTGAGCATGGTGGAGTTATTAATTACACTTTGGATGGTGCATCAATACACCCAGTCACTACAAAGATACAGGCGTCCTTCCTAACTCAGTTGCCGGAGAGGAAGGAAACTGCTCAGGGATTTCACCATGAGGCCAATGGTGACTTTAAAACAGTTACAGAGTTTAATGGCTGTGATAGGAGAAAACTGAGGATGGATCAACAACATTGTAGTTACTCCACAATACTAACCTAATTGACAAAGTGAAAAGAAGTGAAGCCTGTACCGGAAAAAAAAAATCCAAAATATGCATCCTGTTTGTAACAAGACACTAAAGTTATACTGCAAAAAATGTGGCAAAGCAATTCACTTGTCCTGATTACAAAGTGTTATGTTTAAGGCAAATAAAATACAACACATTACTGAGTAACACTCTCCATATTTGCAAGCATAGTGGTGCCTGCATCATGTTATGGGTATGCTTGTAATCGTTAAGGACTGGGGAGTTTTTCAGGATAAAAAAGAAACGGAATGGAGCAAATTCCACACAGGCAAAATCCGAGAGAAAAACCTGGTTCAGTCTGCTTTCCACCAGACACTGAGAGATGAATTCACCTTTCAGCAGGACAATAACCTAAAACACAAGGCCAAATCTACACTGGAGTTGCTTAACAAGACAACAGTAAATGTTCCTGAGTGGCCAAGTTACAGTTTTGACTTAAATCTACTTGAAAATATATAGCAAGACCTGAAAATGGTTGTCTAGCAATGATCAACAACCAATTTGACAGAGCTTGAAGAATTTTTAAAAGAATAATGGGCAAATATTGCACAATCCAGGTGTGGAAAGCTCTTAGAGACTTACCCAGAAAGACTCACAGCTGTAATCGCTGCGAAAGGTGCTTCTAAAAAGTATTGACTCAGGGGTGTGAATACTTATGTAAATTAGATATTTCAATACATTTGCAAACATTTCTAAAAGCATATTTTCACTTTGTCATTATGGTGTATTGTGTGTAGATGGGTGAGAAAAACAAATATTGAATCAATTTTGAATTCAGGCTGTAACACAACAAAATGTGGAATAAGTCAAGGGGTATGAATACTTTCTGAAGGCGCTGTATTCTCTATCCATGGAATTAGTCCACTGCACCACCAGGATGGAGCTGGCATGCCATGTCTGTTTAGTCATACAAAGCTCTTCATTTTAGTCTATTCAAACAGACCCCATTTCAAAGGAAACAAGAACTCATTGAGATTAGGTGTGGCCAATTAGTGGGCGCGGCCAACACACCTGAACACACTTAACAAGACAGAGGATAGAGAGAGTTTTGGTGAAGCTGAGAACGGAATGTATGTTTTTAAATAACATTCTTAGAACGTTCTTTCAGCTTTACTAATGTTTTCTTGTTGGTTTTTATGGAAAGTTTTCTTAATGTTCTGAGAATATTGATCGACATGAACACTCAAAGGTGAGAAATCATGGTGAGACATCATTTGACATTTCAAAAATGATTAAGAGTTTGAAGAATTCAGGACCCATTGATTCGTACAATTTGTAACACTCCAGCTATGGCCTCCTCCTTGTCAGGCCTCACACTGAGCGTTCGGAGAACATGACAGGAAACCTGTAGGAAACCTTATGCTGGAATTCCTGGAGCAGCTACTTACAGCATGATCTAAAAGTACACCAAATATACAAAAGTATGTGGACACCCCTTCAAATTAGTGGATTTGACTATTTCAGCCACACATGTTGCTGACAGGTGTATAACATCGAGCACACAGCCATGCAATCTCCATAGACAAACATCGGCAGTAGAATGGCCTTACTGAAGAGCTCAGTGACATTCAACGTGGCATCGTCGTAGGATGCCACCTTTCCAACAAGTCAGTTCATCAAATGTCTGCCTTTCTAGAGCTGCCCCGGTCAACTGTAAGTGCTGTTATTGTGAAGTGGAAATGTCTAAGAGCAACAACGGCTCAGCCACGAAGTGGTAGGCCATACAAGCTCACAGAACGGGACCGCCGAGTGCTGAAGTGCGTAACGCGTAAAAATCGTGTGTCCTCTGTTGCAACACTCACTACCGAGTTCCTAACCGACCTCTGGAAGCAACGTCAGCACAAGAACTGTTCGTCGGGATCTTCATGAAATGGGTTTCCATGGCCGAGCAGCCGGACACAAGCCTAAGATCACCATGCCAAGGGTCAGCTGGAGTGGTGTAAAGCTTGCCGCCATTGGACTCTGGAGCAGTGGAAACGCGTTCTCTGGAATGATGAATCACGCTTCACCGTCTGGCAGTCCGACGGACAAATCTGGGTTTGGCGGATTCCAGGAGAATGCTACCTGCCCCAATGCATAGTTCCAACTGTAAAGTTTGGTGGAGGAGGAATAATGGTCTGGGGCTGTTTTTCATGGTTCGGGCTAGGCCCCTTAGTTCCAGTGAAGGGAAATCCTAACGCTACAGCATACAATGACATTCTAGATGATTCTGTGCTTCCAACTTTGTGGCAACAGTTTGGGGAAGGCCCTTTCCTGTTTCAGCGTGACAATGCCCCCTTGCACAAAGCGAGGTCCATACAGAAATGGTTTGTCGAGATCGGTGTGGAAGAACTTGACTGGCCTGCACAGAGCCCTGACCTCAACCCCATCGAACACCTTTGTGATGAATTGGAACGTCGACCGCGAGCCAGGCCTAATCGCCCAACATCACTAATGCTCTTGTGGCTGAATGGAAGCAAGTCCCCGCGGCAATGTTACAACATCTAGTGGAAAGCCTTCCCAGAAGAGTGGAGGCTGTTATAGCAGCAAAGGGGGGACCAACTCCATATTAATGCCCATGATTTTAGAATGAGATGTTCGACGAGCAGGTGTCCACATACTTTTGGTCATGTAGTGTATCTCTGGTCTGTAGGGCTGGACCAGGAGGGGGGCAGCCACAGAGAGTCCCTTATGATCCAATAGTGTCTGGGATGGAGCTAGGGCTGGAGGGGGGCAGCCACAGAGACACTTAATGTAGAGCTTTGTGGTGCTTCCAGAAACACAAGAGAACAATGTCTTCAGGCCTGCTCCACTCAGAACCAAAATAGCAAATTACCTAAAAAAAAACAGGCTTTCTTTTGGCACCCAGGATTTTTTTCATTTCTAAACAATGGTTTCTTACAGAGTGTCCCGGTAACCGCTGTGATCTGGCCAGAGGAGGGGAGGAATACTTATCCACTTAACTTTGATATAATCTGGTCTTGTGATATTCATTAGTGAAGGTTCCATGGAGCCTCTGTCTTTACTGGGTTTGATCGTGCCCACAGGACAGGATGTATATTACCACAGGATAGGATGTATATTACCACAGGACCTCCGTTATTAGTAGTATCTCAGGACAGTTCAATGCTGCACACTGTGTTGTAATATCAAACAGGACAGTTCAATGCTACACTGACAGTTCAATGCTGCACACTGTGTTGTAACATCAAACAGGACAGTTCAATGCTGCACACTGTGTTGTAACATCAAACAGGACAGTTCAATGATGCACACTGTGTTGTAATATCAAACAGGACAGTTCAATGCTGCACACTGTGTTGTAATATCAAACAGGACAGTTCAATGCTACACTGACAGTTCAATGCTGCACACTGTGTTGTAATATCAAACAGGACGGTTCAATGCTACACTGACAGTTCAATGCTGCACACTGTGTTGAAATATCAAACAGGACGGTTCAATGCTGCACACTGTGTTGTAATATCAAACAGGACAGTTCAATGCTGCACACTGTGTTGTAATATCAAACAGGACAGTTCAATGCTGCACACTGTGTTGAAATATCAAACAGGACGGTTCAATGCTGCACACTGTGTTGTAATATCAAACAGGACGGTTCAATGCTGCACACTGTGTTGTAATATCAAACAGGACAGTTCAATGCTGCACACTGTGTTGAAATATCAAACAGGACGGTTCAATGCTGCACACTGTGTTGTAATATCAAACAGGACAGTTCAATGCTGCACACTGTGTTGTAATATCAAACAGGACGGTTCAATGCTACACTGACAGTTCAATGCTGCACACTGTGTTGTAATATCAAACAGGACAGTTCAATGCTGCACACTGTGTTGAAATATCAAACAGGACGGTTCAATGCTGCACACTGTGTTGTAATATCAAACAGGACAGTTCAATGCTGCACACTGTGTTGAAATATCAAACAGGACGGTTCAATGCTGCACACTGTGTTTTAATATCAAACAGGACAGTTCAATGCTGCACACTGTGTTGTAATATCAAACAGGACGGTTCAATGCTGCACACTGTGTTGCAATATCAAACAGGACAGTTCAATGCTGCACACTGTGTTGTAATATCAAACAGGACGGTTCAATGCTGCACACTGTGTTGTAATATCAAACAGGACAGTTCAATGCTACACTGACAGTTCAATGCTGCACACTGTGTTGTAATTTCAAACAGGACAGTTCAATGCTGCACACTGTGTTGTAATTTCAAACAGGACAGTTCAATGCTACACACTGTGTTGTAACATCAAACAGGACAGTTCAATGCTGCACACTGTGTTGAAAAATCAAACAGGACAGTTCAATGCATCACACTGTGTTGAAAAATCAAACAGGACAGTTCAATGCTGCACACTGTGTTGAAATATCAAACAGGACAGTTCAATGCTGCACACTTATAGACACTACAGACAGCTACAACTAGGGTTACAGACAGCTACAACTAGGGTTTCAGACACTACAGACAGCTACAACTAGGGTTACAGACACTACAGACAGCTACAACTAGGGTTACAGACACTACAGACAGCTACAACTAGGGTTATAGACACTACAGACAGCTACAACTAGGGTTACAGACACTACAGACAGCTACAACTAGGGTTACAGACACTACAGACAGCTACAACTAGGGTTACAGACACTACAGACAGCTACAACTAGGGTTACAGACACTACAGACAGCTAGAACTAGGGTTACAGACACTACAGACAGCTACAACGAGGGTTACAGGCACTACAGACAGCTACAACTAGGGTTACAGACACTACAGACAGCTACAACTAGGGTTACAGACACTACAGACAGCTACAACCAGGGTTACAGACACTACAGACATCTTCAACTAGGGTTACAGACACTACAGACAGCTACAACTAGGGTTACAGACACTACAGACAGCTACAACTAGGGTTACAGACACTACAGACAGCTACAACTAGGGTTACAGACACTACAGACAGCTACAACTAGGGTTACAGACACTACAGACAGCTACAACTAGGGTTATAGACACTACAGACAGCTACAACTAGGGTTACAGACACTACAGACATCTTCAACTAGGGTTACAGACACTACAGACAGCTACAACTAGGGTTACAGACACTACAGACAGCTACAACTAGGGTTCCAGACACTACGGACAGCTACAACTAGGGCTACAGACACTACAGACAGCTACAACTAGGGTTACAGACACTACAGACAGCTACAACTAGGGCTACAGACAGCTACAGCTAGGGTTACAGACACTACAGACAGCTACAACTAGGGTTACAGACACTACAGACAGCTACAACTAGGGTTACAGACACTACAGACAGCTACAACTAGGGTTACAGACACTACAGACAGCTACAACTAGGGTTACAGACACTACAGACAGCTACAACTAGGGTTACAGACACTACAGACAGCCACAACTAGGGTTACAGACACTACAGACAGCCACAACTAGGGTTACAGACACTACAGACAGCTACAACTAGGGTTACAGACACTACAGACAAATACAACTAGGGTTACAGACACTACAGACAGCTACAACTAGGGTTACAGACACTACAGACAGCCACAACTAGGGTTACAGACACTACAGACAGCTACAACTAGGGTTACAGACACTACAGACAGCTACAACTAGGGTTACAGACACTACAGACAGCTACAACTAGGGTTACAGACACTACAGACAGCTACAACTAGGGTTACAGACACTACAGACAGCTACAACTAGGGTTACAGACACTACAGACAGCTACAACTAGGGTTACAGACACTACAGACAGCCAAAACTAGGGTTACAGACACTACAGACAGCTACAACTAGGGTTACATACACTACAGACAGCTACAACTAGGGTTATAGACACTACAGACAGCTTCAACTAGGGTTACAGACACTACAGACAGCTACAACTAGGGTTATAGACACTACAGACAGCTACAACTAGGGTTACAGACACTACAGACAGCTACAACTAGGGTTACAGACACTACAGACAGCTACAACTAGGGTTACAGACACTACAGACAGCCACAACTAGGGTTACAGACACTACAGACAGCTACAACTAGGGTTACAGACACTACAGACAGCTACAACTAGGGTTACAGACACTACAGACAGCTACAACTAGGGTTACAGACACTACAGACAGCTTCAACTAGGGTTACAGACACTACAGACAGCTACAACTAGGGTTACAGACACTACAGACAGCTACAACTAGGTTTACAGACACTACAGACAGCTACAACTAGGGTTACAGACACTACAGACAGCTAAAACTAGGGTTACAGACACTACAGACAGCTACAACTAGGGTTACAGACACTACAGACAGCTACAACTAGGGTTACATACACTACAGACAGCTACAACTAGGGTTACAGACACTACAGACAGCTACAACTAGGGTTACAGACACTACAGACAGCTACAACTAGGGTTACAGACACTACAGACAGCTACAACTAGGGTTACAGACACTACAGACAGCTACAACCAGGGTTATAGACACTAAAGACAGCTACAACTAGGGTTATAGACACTACAGACAGCTACAACTAGGGTTACAGACACTACAGACAGCTACAACTAGGGTTACAGACACTACAGACAGCTTCAACTAGGGTTACAGACACTACAGACAGCTACAACTAGGGTTATAGACACTACAGACAGCTACAACTAGGGTTACAGACACTACAGACAGCTACAACTAGGGTTACAGACACTACAGACAGCTACAACTAGGGTTACAGACACTACAGACAGCTACAACTAGGGTTACAGACACTACAGACAGCTACAACTAGGGTTACAGACACTACAGACAGCTACAACTAGGGTTACAGACACTACAGACAGCTACAACTAGGGTTACAGACACTACAGACAGCTACAACTAGGGTTACAGACACTACAGACAGCTACAACTAGGGTTACAGACACTACAGACAGCTACAACTAGGGTTACAGACACTACAGACAGCTACAACTAGGGTTACAGACACTACAGACAGCTACAACTAGGGTTACAGACACTACAGACAGCTACAACCAGGGTTATAGACACTAAAGACAGCTACAACTAGGGTTACAGACACTACAGACAGCTACAACTAGGGTTACAGACAGTACAGACAGCTACAACTAGGGTTACAGACACTACAGACAGCTACAACTAGGGTTACAGACACTACAGACAGCTTCAACTAGGGTTATAGACACTACAGACAGCTACAACTAGGGTTATAGACACTACAGACAGCTACAACTAGGGTTACAGACACTACAGACAGCTACAACTAGGGTTACAGACACTACAGACAGCTACAACTAGGGTTACAGACACTACAGACAGCTACAACTAGGGTTACAGACACTACAGACAGCTAACACTACAGACAGCTACAACTAGGGTTACAGACACTACAGACAGCCACAACTAGGGTTACAGACACTACAGACAGCCACAACTAGGGTTACAGACACTACAGACAGCTACAACTAGGGTTACAGACACTACAGACAGCCACAACTAGGGTTACAGACACTACAGACAGCCACAACTAGGGTTACAGACACTACAGACAGCCACAACTAGGGTTACAGACACTACAGACAGCTACAACTAGGGTTACAGACACTACAGACAGCTACAACTAGGGTTACAGACACTACAGACAGCTACAACCAGGGTTATAGACACTACAGACAGCTACAACTAGGGTTACAGACACTACAGACAGCTACAACTAGGGTTACAGACACTACAGACAGCTTCAACTAGGGTTACAAACACCTGCTTGCCTATGACCTAGAACTCCAGATCCCAAACAGGTAGGCTATCTTAGGCTAACAGACACCTGCTAGGCATGAGGTTTGGTGATCAAACACCTGTCCTGTGCTGAGGCTGTGTGTGTAGCAGGCTGGCTGGGGGAGCAGGCTTATAGCCGCCTGATCTCTTAACTCCTTCAGGATTAACAGCAGTGTCTCTGGGGTATATTAGCTTCTCACTGTTTCGCCACCACATATTTAGCATGGCTCTCACTGAGCAGTTAACATTTAGCCAGAGCATCATATCTAGCATGGCTCACTGAGCAGTTAATAGTTAGCCAGAACAACATATCTAGCAGGGCTTTTCACTGTTTAACCACCACATATCTAGCAGGGCTCTTTACTGTTTAACCACCGCATATCTAGCAGGGCTCTTCACTGTTTAACCACCACATATCTAGCAGGGCTCTTCACTGTTTAACCACCACATATCTAGCAGGGCTCTTCACTGTTTAACCACCACATATCTAGCAGGGCAATAACCCCTGTCCTGTTTGCTCTTTCATACATAACCCCTGTCCTGTTAGATACCTATATAGTTCAGGAGTAAAAATGGGCTTAACAAGTTGCATAAAATGTCACACTTCTGCGTTGTCATGCTGCTGTGCTGTTTGTTGCCACTGGGCATTGTCGCCTGCCAAACTTTTCGTTTTTTACATTTAATAACCGTTTAATCAAAACTCTGCATTTCAACACATCTTCGTTTTTTCCTCGCTCAACTTTTTTCATTCAACTTTTCCCCCCCGGACGCTTTAGTACCTGGATACCAACAGCCGAGCCAGGCTAACAAGAGCTCAACTCATACAACGCTCTCCATAGAACTACTAAAGGAAAGTCCTTATTTCCAGCGTGTGAGTGGGACTCCACATGCTGTAACTGTATGACTACAGACCCTGGGGACAGGCCTGACACGGCTCTGAGAGGCTACACCAAATGCTAACGCAGCCGGGCCCGTGCTACAGACCCTGGGGACAGGCCTGACACGGCTCTGAGAGGCTACACCAAATGCTAACGCAGCCGGGCCCGTGCCTACAGACCCTGGGGACAGGCCTGACACGGCTCTGAGAGGCTACACCAAATGCTAACGCAGCCGGGCCCGTGCTACAGACCCTGGGGACAGGCCTGACACGGCTCTGAGAGGCTACACCAAATGCTAACGCAGGCCGGGCCCGTGCTACAGACCCTGGGGACAGGCCTGACACGGCTCTGAGAGGCTACACCAAATGCTAACGCAGCCGGGCCCGTGCTACAGACCCTGGGGACAGGCCTGACACGGCTCTGAGAGGCTACACCAAATGCTAACACGCAGCCGGGCCCGTGCTACAGACCCTGGGGACAGGCCTGACACGGCTCTGAGAGGCTACACCAAATGCTAACGCAGCCGGGCCCGTGCTACAGACCCTGGGGACAGGCCTGACACGGCTCTGAGAGGCTACACCAAATGCTAACGCAGCCGGGCCCGTGCTACAGACCCTGGGGACAGGCCTGACACGGCTCTGAGAGGCTACACCAAATGCTAACGCAGCCGGGCCCGTGCTACAGACCCTGGGGACAGGCCTGACACGGCTCTGAGAGGCTACACCAAATGCTAACGCAGCCGGGCCCATGCTACAGACCCTGGGGACAGGCCTGACACGGCTCTGAGAGGCTACACCAAATGCTAACGCAGCCGGGCCCATGCTACAGACCCTGGGGACAGGCCTGACACGGCTCTGAGAGGCTACACCAAATGCTAACGCAGCCGGGCCCATGCTACAGACCCTGGGGACAGGCCTGACACGGCTCTGAGAGGCTACACCAAATGCTAACACAGCCGGGCCCGTGCTACAGACCCTGGGGACAGGTCTGACACGGCTCTGAGAGGCTACACCAAATGCTAACACAGCCGGGCCCGTGCTACAGACCCTGGGGACAGGCCTGACACGGCTCTGAGAGGCTACACCAAATGCTAACGCAGCCGGGCCCATGCTACAGACCCTGGGGACAGGCCTGACACGGCTCTGAGAGGCTACACCAAATGCTAACGCAGCCGGGCCCGTGCTACAGACCCTGGGGACAGGCCTGACACGGCTCTGAGAGGCTACACCAAATGCTAACGCAGCCGGGCCCATGCTACAGACCCTGGGGACAGGCCTGACACGGCTCTGAGAGGCTACACCAAATGCTAACACAGCTGGGCCCGTGCTACAGACCCTGGGGACAGGCCTGACACGGCTCTGAGAGGCTACACCAAATGCTAACACAGCCGGGCCCGTGCTACAGACCCTGGGGACAGGCCTGACACGGCTCTGAGAGGCTACACCAAATGCTAACGCAGCCGGGCCCATGCTACAGACCCTGGGGACAGGCCTGACACGGCTCTGAGAGGCTACACCAAATGCTAACGCAGCCGGGCCCATGCTACAGACCCTGGGGACAGGCCTGACACGGCTCTGAGAGGCTACACCAAATGCTAACGCAGCCGGGCCCATGCTACAGACCCTGGGGACAGGCCTGACACGGCTCTGAGAGGCTACACCAAATGCTAACACAGCCGGGCCCGTGCTACAGACCCTGGGGACAGGCCTGACACGGCTCTGAGAGGCTACACCAAATGCTAACACGCAGCCGGGCCCATGCTACAGACCCTGGGGACAGGCCTGACACGGCTCTGAGAGGCTACACCAAATGCTAACGCAGCCGGGCCCGTGCTACAGACCCTGGGGACAGGCCTGACACGGCTCTGAGAGGCTACACCAAATGCTAACACGCAGCCGGGCCCGTGCTACAGACCCTGGGGACAGGCCTGACACGGCTCTGAGAGGCTACACCAAATGCTAACGCAGCCGGGCCCGTGCTACAGACCCTGGGGACAGGCCTGACACGGCTCTGAGAGGCTACACCAAATGCTAACACAGCCGGGCCCGTGCTACAGACCCTGGGGACAGGCCTGACACGGCTCTGAGAGGCTACACCAAATGCTAACACAGCCGGGCCCGTGCTACAGACCCTGGGGACAGGCCTGACACGGCTCTGAGAGGCTACACCAAATGCTAACACGCAGCCGGGCCCATGCTACAGACCCTGGGGACAGGCCTGACACGGCTCTGAGAGGCTACACCAAATGCTAACGCAGCCGGGCCCATGCTACAGACCCTGGGGACAGGCCTGACACGGCTCTGAGAGGCTACACCAAATGCCAACGCAGCCGGGCCCGTGCTACAGACCCTGGGGACAGGCCTGACACGGCTCTGAGAGGCTACACCAAATGCTAACGCAGCCGGGCCCATGCTACAGACCCTGGGGACAGGCCTGACACGGCTCTGAGAGGCTATACCAAATGCTAACACAGCCGGGCCCGTGCTACAGACCCTGGGGACAGGCCTGACACGGCTCTGAGAGGCTACACCAAATGCTAACACAGCCGGGCCCGTGCTACAGACCCTGGGGACAGGCCTGACACGGCTCTGAGAGGCTACACCAAATGCTAACGCAGCCGGGCCCATGCTACAGACCCTGGGGACAGGCCTGACACGGCTCTGAGAGGCTACACCAAATGCTAACGCAGCCGGGCCCATGCTACAGACCCTGGGGACAGGCCTGACACGGCTCTGAGAGGCTACACCAAATGCTAACGCAGCCGGGCCCATGCTACAGACCCTGGGGACAGGCCTGACACGGCTCTGAGAGGCTACACCAAATGCTAACACAGCCGGGCCCGTGCTACAGACCCTGGGGACAGGCCTGACACGGCTCTGAGAGGCTACACCAAATGCTAACACAGCCGGGCCCGTGCTACAGACCCTGGGGACAGGCCTGACACGGCTCTGAGAGGCTAAACCAAATGCTAACACGCAGCCGGGCCCATGCTACAGACCCTGGGGACAGGCCTGACACGGCTCTGAGAGGCTACACCAAATGCTAACGCAGCTCGGGCCCATGCTACAGACCCTGGGGACAGGCCTGACACGGCTCTGAGAGGCTACACCAAATGCTAACACAGCCGGGCCCGTGCTACAGACCCTGGGGACAGGCCTGACACGGCTCTGAGAGGCTACACCAAATGCTAACGCAGCCGGGCCCATGCTACAGACCCTGGGGACAGGCCTGACACGGCTCTGAGAGGCTACACCAAATGCTAACGCAGCCGGGCCCGTGCTACAGACCCTGGGGACAGGCCTGACACGGCTCTGAGAGGCTACACCAAATGCTAACGCAGCCGGGCCCATGCTACAGACCCTGGGGACAGGCCTGACACGGCTCTGAGAGGCTACACCAAATGCTAACACAGCCGGGCCCGTGCTACAGACCCTGGGGACAGGCCTGACACGGCTCTGAGAGGCTAAGCACCAAATGCTAACGCAGCCGGGCCCGTGCTACAGACCCTGGGGACAGGCCTGACACGGCTCTGAGAGGCTACACCAAATGCTAACACGCAGCCGGGCCCGTGCTACAGACCCTGGGGACAGGCCTGACACGGCTCTGAGAGGCTACACCAAATGCTAACGCCAGCCGGGCCCGTGCTACAGACCCTGGGGACAGGCCTGACACGGCTCTGAGAGGCTACACCAAATGCTAACACAGCCGGGCCCGTGCTACAGACCCTGGGGACAGGCCTGACACGGCTCTGAGAGGCTACACCAAATGCTAACACAGCCGGGCCCGTGCTACAGACCCTGGGGACAGGCCTGACACGGCTCTGAGAGGCTACACCAAATGCCAACACGCAGCCGGGCCCATGCTACAGACCCTGGGGACAGGCCTGACACGGCTCTGAGAGGCTACACCAAATGCTAACGCAGCCGGGCCCATGCTACAGACCCTGGGGACAGGCCTGACACGGCTCTGAGAGGCTACACCAAATGCTAACGCAGCCGGGCCCGTGCTACAGACCCTGGGGACAGGCCTGACACGGCTCTGAGAGGCTACACCAAATGCTAACGCAGCCGGGCCCATGCTACAGACCCTGGGGACAGGCCTGACACGGCTCTGAGAGGCTATACCAAATGCTAACACAGCCGGGCCCGTGCTACAGACCCTGGGGACAGGCCTGACACGGCTCTGAGAGGCTACACCAAATGCTAACACAGCCGGGCCCGTGCTACAGACCCTGGGGACAGGCCTGACACGGCTCTGAGAGGCTACACCAAATGCTAACGCAGCCGGGCCCATGCTACAGACCCTGGGGACAGGCCTGACACGGCTCTGAGAGGCTACACCAAATGCTAACGCAGCCGGGCCCATGCTACAGACCCTGGGGACAGGCCTGACACGGCTCTGAGAGGCTACACCAAATGCTAACGCAGCCGGGCCCATGCTACAGACCCTGGGGACAGGCCTGACACGGCTCTGAGAGGCTACACCAAATGCTAACACAGCCGGGCCCGTGCTACAGACCCTGGGGACAGGCCTGACACGGCTCTGAGAGGCTACACCAAATGCTAACACAGCCGGGCCCGTGCTACAGACCCTGGGGACAGGCCTGACACGGCTCTGAGAGGCTAAACCAAATGCTAACACGCAGCCGGGCCCATGCTACAGACCCTGGGGACAGGCCTGACACGGCTCTGAGAGGCTACACCAAATGCTAACGCAGCCGGGCCCATGCTACAGACCCTGGGGACAGGCCTGACACGGCTCTGAGAGGCTACACCAAATGCTAACACAGCCGGGCCCGTGCTACAGACCCTGGGGACAGGCCTGACACGGCTCTGAGAGGCTACACCAAATGCTAACGCAGCCGGGCCCATGCTACAGACCCTGGGGACAGGCCTGACACGGCTCTGAGAGGCTACACCAAATGCTAACGCAGCCGGGCCCGTGCTACAGACCCTGGGGACAGGCCTGACACGGCTCTGAGAGGCTACACCAAATGCTAACGCAGCCGGGCCCATGCTACAGACCCTGGGGACAGGCCTGACACGGCTCTGAGAGGCTACACCAAATGCTAACACAGCCGGGCCCGTGCTACAGACCCTGGGGACAGGCCTGACACGGCTCTGAGAGGCTACACCAAATGCTAACACAGCCGGGCCCGTGCTACAGACCCTGGGGACAGGCCTGACACGGCTCTGAGAGGCTACACCAAATGCTAACGCAGCCGGGCCCATGCTACAGACCCTGGGGACAGGCCTGACACGGCTCTGAGAGGCTACACCAAATGCTAACGCAGCCGGGCCCATGCTACAGACCCTGGGGACAGGCCTGACACGGCTCTGAGAGGCTACACCAAATGCTAACGCAGCCGGGCCCATGCTACAGACCCTGGGGACAGGCCTGACACGGCTCTGAGAGGCTACACCAAATGCTAACACAGCCGGGCCCGTGCTACAGACCCTGGGGACAGGCCTGACACGGCTCTGAGAGGCTACACCAAATGCTAACACAGCCGGGCCCGTGCTACAGACCCTGGGGACAGGCCTGACACGGCTCTGAGAGGCTACACCAAATGCTAACACGCAGCCGGGCCCATGCTACAGACCCTGGGGACAGGCCTGACACGGCTCTGAGAGGCTACACCAAATGCTAACGCAGCCGGGCCCGTGCTACAGACCCTGGGGACAGGCCTGACACGGCTCTGAGAGGCTACACCAAATGCTAACACGCAGCCGGGCCCGTGCTACAGACCCTGGGGACAGGCCTGACACGGCTCTGAGAGGCTACACCAAATGCTAACGCAGCCGGGCCCGTGCTACAGACCCTGGGGACAGGCCTGACACGGCTCTGAGAGGCTACACCAAATGCTAACACAGCCGGGCCCGTGCTACAGACCCTGGGGACAGGCCTGACACGGCTCTGAGAGGCTACACCAAATGCTAACACAGCCGGGCCCGTGCTACAGACCCTGGGGACAGGCCTGACACGGCTCTGAGAGGCTACACCAAATGCTAACACGCAGCCGGGCCCATGCTACAGACCCTGGGGACAGGCCTGACACGGCTCTGAGAGGCTACACCAAATGCTAACGCAGCCGGGCCCATGCTACAGACCCTGGGGACAGGCCTGACACGGCTCTGAGAGGCTACACCAAATGCTAACGCAGCCGGGCCCGTGCTACAGACCCTGGGGACAGGCCTGACACGGCTCTGAGAGGCTACACCAAATGCTAACGCAGCCGGGCCCATGCTACAGACCCTGGGGACAGGCCTGACACGGCTCTGAGAGGCTACACCAAATGCTAACACAGCCGGGCCCGTGCTACAGACCCTGGGGACAGGCCTGACACGGCTCTGAGAGGCTACACCAAATGCTAACACAGCCGGGCCCGTGCTACAGACCCTGGGGACAGGCCTGACACGGCTCTGAGAGGCTACACCAAATGCTAACGCAGCCGGGCCCATGCTACAGACCCTGGGGACAGGCCTGACACGGCTCTGAGAGGCTACACCAAATGCTAACGCAGCCGGGCCCATGCTACAGACCCTGGGGACAGGCCTGACACGGCTCTGAGAGGCTACACCAAATGCTAACGCAGCCGGGCCCATGCTACAGACCCTGGGGACAGGCCTGACACGGCTCTGAGAGGCTACACCAAATGCTAACACAGCCGGGCCCGTGCTACAGACCCTGGGGACAGGCCTGACACGGCTCTGAGAGGCTACACCAAATGCTAACACGCAGCCGGGCCCATGCTACAGACCCTGGGGACAGGCCTGACACGGCTCTGAGAGGCTACACCAAATGCTAACACAGCCGGGCCCGTGCTACAGACCCTGGGGACAGGCCTGACACGGCTCTGAGAGGCTACACCAAATGCTAACACGCAGCCGGGCCCATGCTACAGACCCTGGGGACAGGCCTGACACGGCTCTGAGAGGCTACACCAAATGCTAACGCAGCCGGGCCCGTGCTACAGACCCTGGGGACAGGCCTGACACGGCTCTGAGAGGCTACACCAAATGCCAACACGCAGCCGGGCCCGTGCTACAGACCCTGGGGACAGGCCTGACACGGCTCTGAGAGGCTACACCAAATGCTAACGCAGCTGGGCCCGTGCTACAGACCCTGGGGACAGGCCTGACACGGCTCTGAGAGGCTACACCAAATGCTAACACAGCCGGGCCCGTGCTACAGACCCTGGGGACAGGCCTGACACGGCTCTGAGAGGCTACACCAAATGCTAACACAGCCGGGCCCGTGCTACAGACCCTGGGGGACAGGCCTGACACGGCTCTGAGAGGCTACACCAAATGCTAACACGCAGCCGGGCCCATGCTACAGACCCTGGGGACAGGCCTGACACGGCTCTGAGAGGCTACACCAAATGCTAACACAGCCGGGCCCGTGCTACAGACCCTGGGGACAGGCCTGACACGGCTCTGAGAGGCTACACCAAATGCTAACACGCAGCCGGGCCCATGCTACAGACCCTGGGGACAGGCCTGACACGGCTCTGAGAGGCTACACCAAATGCTAACGCAGCCGGGCCCGTGCTACAGACCCTGGGGACAGGCCTGACACGGCTCTGAGAGGCTACACCAAATGCTAACACGCAGCCGGGCCCGTGCTACAGACCCTGGAGACAGGCCTAACACGGCTCTGAGATGCTACACCAAATACTAACGCAGCCGGGCCCATGCTACAGACCCTGGGGACAGGCCTGACACGGCTCTGAGAGGCTACACCAAATGCTAACACGCAGCCGGGCCCATGCTACAGACCCTGGGGACAGGCCTGACACGGCTCTGAGAGGCTACACCAAATGCTAACACGCAGCCGGGCCCATGCTACAGACCCTGGGGACAGGCCTGACACGGCTCTGAGAGGCTACACCAAATGCTAACGCAGCCGGGCCCGTGCTACAGACCCTGGGGACAGGCCTGACACGGCTCTGAGAGGCTACACCAAATACTAACACGCAGCCGGGCCCGTGCTACAGACCCTGGGGACAGGCCTGACACGGCTCTGAGAGGCTACACCAAATGCTAACGCAGCCGGGCCCATGCTACAGACCCTGGGGACAGGCCTGACACGGCTCTGAGAGGCTACACCAAATGCTAACGCAGCCGGGCCCATGCTACAGACCCTGGGGACAGGCCTGACACGGCTCTGAGAGGCTACACCAAATGCTAACGCAGCCGGGCCCATGCTACAGACCCTGGGGACAGGCCTGACACGGCTCTGAGAGGCTACACCAAATGCTAACACAGCCGGGCCCGTGCTACAGACCCTGGGGACAGGCCTGACACGGCTCTGAGAGGCTACACCAAATGCTAACACAGCCGGGCCCGTGCTACAGACCCTGGGGACAGGCCTGACACGGCTCTGAGAGGCTACACCAAATGCTAACACGCAGCCGGGCCCATGCTACAGACCCTGGGGACAGGCCTGACACGGCTCTGAGAGGCTACACCAAATGCTAACACAGCCGGGCCCGTGCTACAGACCCTGGGGACAGGCCTGACACGGCTCTGAGAGGCTACACAAAATGCTAACACGCAGCCGGGCCCATGCTACAGACCCTGGGGACAGGCCTGACACGGCTCTGAGAGGCTACACCAAATGCTAACGCAGCCGGGCCCGTGCTACAGACCCTGGGGACAGGCCTGACACGGCTCTGAGAGGCTACACCAAATGCTAACACGCAGCCGGGCCCGTGCTACAGACCCTGGGGACAGGCCTGACACGGCTCTGAGAGGCTACACCAAATGCTAACGCAGCCGGGGCCCATGCTACAGACCCTGGGGACAGGCCTGACACGGCTCTGAGAGGCTACACCAAATGCTAACACGCAGCCGGGCCCATGCTACAGACCCTGGGGACAGGCCTGACACGGCTCTGAGAGGCTACACCAAATGCTAACACGCAGCCGGGCCCATGCTACAGACCCTGGGGACAGGCCTGACACGGCTCTGAGAGGCTACACCAAATGCTAACACGCAGCCGGGTCCGTGCTACAGACCCTGGGGACAGGCCTGACACGGCTCTGAGAGGCTACACCAAATGCTAACACGCAGCCGGGTCCGTGCTACAGACCCTGGGGACAGGCCTGACACGGCTCTGAGAGGCTACACCAAATGCTAACGCAGCCGGGCCCATGCTACAGACCCTGGGGACAGGCCTGACACGGCTCTGAGAGGCTACACCAAATGCTAACGCAGGCCGGGCCCATGCTACAGACCCTGGGGACAGGCCTGACACGGCTCTGAGAGGCTACACCAAATGCTAACGCAGCCGGGCCCGTGCTACAGACCCTGGGGACAGGCCTGACACGGCTCTGAGAGGCTACACCAAATGCTAACGCAGCCGGGCCCATGCTACAGACCCTGGGGACAGGCCTGACACGGCTCTGAGAGGCTACACCAAATGCTAACACAGCCGGGCCCGTGCTACAGACCCTGGGGACAGGCCTGACACGGCTCTGAGAGGCTACACCAAATGCTAACGCAGCCGGGCCCATGCTACAGACCCTGGGGACAGGCCTGACACGGCTCTGAGAGGCTACACCAAATGCTAACGCAGCCGGGCCCATGCTACAGACCCTGGGGACAGGCCTGACACGGCTCTGAGAGGCTACACCAAATGCTAACGCAGCCGGGCCCGTGCTACAGACCCTGGGGACAGGCCTGACACGGCTCTGAGAGGCTACACCAAATGCTAACGCAGCCGGGCCCATGCTACAGACCCTGGGGACAGGCCTGACACGGCTCTGAGAGGCTACACCAAATGCTAACACAGCCGGGCCCGTGCTACAGACCCTGGGGACAGGCCTGACACGGCTCTGAGAGGCTACACCAAATGCTAACGCAGCCGGGCCCATGCTACAGACCCTGGGGACAGGCCTGACACGGCTCTGAGAGGCTACACCAAATGCTAACGCAGCCGGGCCCGTGCTTAGCAAGGAACAGCCGGCGACCTGCCACTGACAACAGACCCAGCCATCACCTGCCCCCCCTGCGCTTCTCTCTCACTCTTCACATTCAACGAGAGACAGACAACAACAAAGTTGTGCGAGGCGCTGGTAGGGGCGTCCGCGGCCATGGAGGGAGCATCTAAAATGTTTGTTCCCTTGGACTGTCGGCGTTCAGCAGTGAAAACGCCTTTGAATCTGCTGGGGACTCGCGTGCTATTAAGTGTATCATCTGCGACATGTTTGTAGTTGTCACGGAGAAAGGTCCGATGGATACCTTCATTTGTGAAAAATGTTTTGAACTTGATGCAGCTAAAGAAAGGATTATTACTCTTCATGAAGAAATACAACATTTGACCAAGCGCCTTCAACTGAATAAGGATTCCATGAGACTATCGGCATCTTTAAATGCTTCCTATCAAAACATCCAAGAGGATCATAATGGGACCATCCAATTTCCGCCACTGTACCCCTCTACTAGCTTGAACCAGAAAATGGCTGCTCATTGTTCGACTCCAGGTGAGCGTAAATGGATGCGTGTCGGAACCAGAGAGAAGGAGAAGAATCGTTCTCGGCGTGCCTGCCTTCTTCCCCTGCGTCCGGATTTAAGACTTTCAAATCGCTTTGAGCCCCTGTATCAGCTGTCTTCTGCCGGGGGCTTGGGTATTCCCTCGATGGCTGTGGATGCCCCTCCAGCTACCTTTCCTAGTCAATCAACAGCCTGGACCACCTCGGCCCCCCTCCGCTGGGCCGTGCTCTCTGGATCAGAGCTCTGTCCCTTTGGCGGTTGTGGCCTCGCACGCAGCCGGGCGTCTCGGCAGCCCTCTTCTCAGGTGAGTTCTGTGGCTCTGGCCTCGCAATCAGCTTCGAGACACAGTAGAGGCCGGATCATTCCGGCATTGTGATAGGGGGTTCGATGGTGAGGCATATCTGTACCTGGGGCAAAGACTTTGTGTTTTCCTGGGGCAAAAGTTCAGGATATCACCAGGTTGCTTCCCGAGGCTGTGCGTCAGTCACCGGGGGCTGATACTGTCATGGTTCATGTGGGGTCGAATTACATTATGAACAGCAGCTCAGAACAGCTGAAGATGGATTTTAAAGAACTGATTGGTCCTCTGCCCTCCCTAAATCGTGGCATTGAACGGTTCAGCAGACTTTTAGCCCTCCATAACTGGCTACGAGACTATTGCAGCTCTGTGGGTGTAACATTTATTGACCATTTTGATACCTTCTGGAAACAAAGCTCGGATTATAAGGAGGATGGGATCCACCCAAATCATTTAGGATCCTGGATCCATTCACAGCATTATAAGGCTGCGTTGAGACAATGACTTATCAATGACCCAAGCCCAGCTCATATAATCCCTACCATTGTGTTGCTGAGTTGTCATAATGCTTCAGCAAATGTACATTATCTCAGGGGTGTTGGAAGACACAATGTAAATAACGTAATAAATGTCCCTCTTACTGCCCGGAATGCCTCTGCTGATCCTAAATCTATTGTATGCAGTAATCATATGCCTATGAACCAGAGTTATACTGTTAGCACTGAGTTGGTGTGCCCTAGTAGGAAGTCCACTGTGTGCAGCTCACCCTGCACTAACATAAATAATCTGAGTATGTCTACCTCTGCTAAGCTTTCCAGTAAAGCAAGAAAAACAATCAAGCATCCCAGAAAAGTGTTAAAAATAGCCCACGTTAACATATGTAGTTTAAGAAACAAGGTTCATGAAATCAATAACTTGCTAGTAACAGATGACATTCATATTCTGACAATCTCTGGAACTCACTTAGATAATACCTGTGATGATACAGTGGTAGCAGTACAAGGTTATAACATCTACAGAAAAGACAAGAAATGCCAACGGGGGCGGTGTTGCGGTCTATATTCAGAACCACATTCCTGTAAAGATTAGAGAGGCTCTCATGTTAAATACTGTTGAAGTAATATGGCTACAGGTTCATCTGCCTCATCTAAAGCCCATTCAGGTGGGAAGCTGCTATAGACCACCAAGTGCTAACAGTCAGTATCTGGATACATGTGTGAAATGCTTGATAATGTATGTGATATCAACAGAGAGGTATATTTTCTGGGTGATTTAAATATTGACTGGCTTTCATCAGGCTGCCCACTCAAGAGAAAGCTTCAAACTGTAACTAGTGCCTGCAACCTGGTTCAGGTTATCAGTCAACCTACCAGGGTAGTTACAAACAGCACAGGAATTAAATCAACAACATATATTGATCACATCTTTACTAATGCTGCAGAAATTTGTTTGAAAGCAGTATCCAAATCCATTGGATGCTGTGATCACAATATTGTAGCCATATCTAGGAAAACCAAAGTTCCGAAGGCTGGGCCTAATATAATGTATAAGAGGTCATACAATAAGTTTTCTAGCGATTCCTATGTTGTTGATGTACAGTGGGGGAAAAAAAGTATTTAGTCAGCCACCAATTGTGCAAGTTCTCCCACTTAAAAAGATGAGAGAGGCCTGTAATTTTCATCATAGGTACACGTCAACTATGACGGACAAAAAAATCCAGAAAATCACATTGTAGTATTTTTTATGAATTTATTTGCAAATTATGGTGGAAAATAAGTATTTGGTCACCTACAAACAAGCAAGATTTCTGGCTCTCACAGACCTGTAACTTCTTCTTTAAGAGGCTCCTCTGTCCTCCACTGTTACCTGTATTAATGGCACCTGTTTGAACTTGTTATCAGTATAAAAGACACCTGTCCACAACCTCAAACAGTCACACTCCAAACTCCACTATGGCCAAGACCAAAGAGCTGTCAAAGGACACCAGAAACAAAATTGTAGACCTGCACCAGGCTTTGAAGACTGAATCTGCAATAGGTAAGCAGCTTGGTTTGAAGAAATCAACTGTGGGAGCAATTATTAGGAAATGGAAGACATACAAGACCACTGATAATCTCCCTCGATCTGGGGCTCCACGCAAGATCTCACCCCGTGGGGTCAAAATGATCACAAGAACGGTGAGCAAAAATCCCAGAAACACACAGGGGACCTAGTGAATGACCTGCAGAGAGCTGGGACCAAAGTAACAAAGCCTACCATCAGTAACACACTACGCCGCCAGGGACTCAAATCCTGCAGTGCCAGACGTGTCCCCCTGCTTAAGCCAGTACATGTCCAGGCCTATCTGAAGTTTGCTAGAGTGCATTTGGATGATCCAGAAGAGGATTGGGAGAATGTCATATGGTCAGATGAAACCAAAATATAACTTTTGGTAAAAACTCAACTCGTCGTGTTTGGAGGACAAAGAATGCTGAGTTGCATCCAAAGAACACCATACCTACTGTGAAGCATGGGGGGTGGAAACATCATGCTTTGGGGCTGTTTTTCTGCAAAGGGACCAGGACAACTGATCCGTGTAAAGGAAAGAATGAATGGGGCCATGTATCGTGAGATTTTGAGTGAAAACCTCCTTCCATCAGCAAGGGCATTGAAGATTAAACGTGGCTGGGTCTTTCAGCATTACAATGATCCCAAACACACCGCCCGGCAACGAAGGAGTGGCTTCGTAAGAAGCATTTCAAGGTCCTGGAGTGGCCTAGCCAATCTCCAGATCTCAACCCCATAGAAAATCTTTGGAGGGGAGTTGAAAGTCCGTGTTGCCCAGCGACAGCCCCAAAACATCACTGCTCTAGAGGAGATCTGCATGGAGGAATGGGCCAAAATACCAGCAACAGTGTGTGAAAACCTTGTGAAGACTTACAGAAAACGTTTGACCTGTGTCATTGCCAACAAAGGGTATATAACAAAGTATTGAGAAACTTTTGTTATTGACCAAATGCTTACAGTGGGGAAAAAAAGTATTTAGTCAGCCACCAATTGTGCAAGTTCTCCCACTTAAAAAGATGAGAGAGGCCTGTCATTTTCATCATAGGTACACGTCAACTATGACAGACAAATTGAGAGAAAAAAAATCCAGAAATTCACATTGTAGGATTTTTAATGAATTTATTTGCAAATTATGGTGGAAAATAAGTATTTGGTCACCTACAAACAAGCAAGATTTCTGGCTCTCACAGACCTGTAACTTCTTCTTTAAGAGGCTCCTCTGTCCTCCACTGGTTACCTGTATTAATGGCACCTGTTTGAACTTGTTATCAGTATAAAAGACACCTGTCCACAACCTCAAACAGTCACACTCCAAACTCCACTATGGTCAAGACCAAAGAGCTGTCAAAGGACACCAGAAACAAAATTGTAGACCTGCACCAGGCTGGGAAGACTGAATCTGCAATAGGTAAGCAGCTTGGTTTGAAGAAATCAACTGTGGGAGCAATTATTAGGAAATGGAAGACATACAAGACCACTGATAATCTCCCTCGATCTGGGGCTCAACGCGAAAATCTCACCCCGTGGGGGTCAAAATGATCACAAGAACGGTCAGCAAAAATCCCAGAACCACACGGGGGGACCTAGTGAATGACCTGCAGAGAGCTGGGACCAAAGTAACAAAGCCTACCATCAGTAACACACTACTCCGCCAGGGACTCAAATCCTGCATTGCCAGACGTGTCCCTCTGCTAAAGCCAGTACATGTCCAGGCCCGTCTGAAGTTTGCTAGAGTGCATTTGGATGATCCAGAAGAGGATTGGGGAGAATGTCATATGGTCAGATGAAACCAAAATATAACTTTTTGGTAAAAACTCAACTCATCGTGTTTGGAGGACAAAGAATGCTGAGTTGCATCCAAAGAACACCATACCTACTGTGAAGCATGGGGGTGGAAACTTCATGCTTTGGGGCTGTTTTTCTGCAAAGGGACCAGGACGACTGATCCGTGTAAAGGAAAAAGAATGAATGGGGCCATGTATCGTGAGATTTTGAGTGAAAACCTCCTTCCATCAGCAAGGGCATTGAAGATGAAACGTGGCTGGGTCTTTTTAGCATGACAATGATCCCAAACACACCTCCCCGGGCAACGAAGGAGTGGCTTCGTAAGAAGCATTTCAAGGTCCTGGAGTGGCCTAGCCAGTCTCCAGATCTCAACCCCATAGAAAATCTTTGGAGGGAGTTGAAAGTCCGTGTTGCCCAGCGACAGCCCCAAAACATCACTGCTCTAGAGGAGATCTGCATGGAGGAATGGGCCAAAATACCAGCAACAGTGTGTGAAAACCTTGTGAAGACTTACAGAAAACGTTTGACCTGTGTCATTGCCAACAAGGGGTATATAACAAAGTATTGAGAAACTTTTGTTATTGACCAAATACTTATTTTCCACCATAATTTGCAAATAAATTCATAAAAAATCCTACAATGTGATTTTCTGGAATTTCTTTTCTCATTTTGTCTGTCATAGTTGACATGTACCTATGATGAAAATTACAGGCCTCTCTCATCTTTTTAAGTGGGAGAACTTGCACAATTGGTGGCTGACTAAATACTTTTTTTCCCCACTGTATTTTCCACCATAATTTGCAAATAAATTCATTAAAAATCCTACAATGTGATTTTCTGGAATTATTTTCTCATTTTGTCTGTCATAGTTGACATGTACCTATGATGAAAATTACAGGCCTCTCTCATCTTTTTAAGTGGAGAACTTGCACAATTTGTGGCTGACTAAATACTTTTTTTCCCCACTGTAAATCATATTTGTTGGTCTGTGGTGTGTAATGAGGAGCAAACAGACGCTGCACTTGAAACGTTTATGAAATTGCTTATTCCAGTTACTAATAAGGATGCATCCATTAAGAAAATGACTGTAAAAACTGTTAAATCTCTGTGGATTGATGAGGAATTGAACAATTGTATGGTTGAGAGGGATGAGGCAAAAGGAATGGCACATAAGTCTGGCTGCACAACCGATTGGCAAATGTACTGCAGATTGAGAAATCATGTGACTAAACTGAATAAAAAGAAGAAGAAACTACACTATGAAACAAAGATAAATGACATAAATAATTATAGTAAAAAGCTTTGGAGCACCTTAAATGAATTGTTGGGCAAAAACGCAAACTCGGCTCCATCATTCATTAATCAGATGGTTCATTCATCACAAAACCCATCACGAAACCCACTGATATTGCCAACTACTCTAATGATTTTTTCATTGGCAAGATTAGCAAATTTAGGCATGACATACCAGCAACAAACGCTGACACATCCAAGTATTTCTGACCAAATTATGAAAGACAAGCGTCGTAATTTTGAATTCCGTAAAGTGAGTGTGGAAGAGATGATTTTTGTTGTTGTTGTTGTCTATCAACAATGACAAGCCACCGGGGTCTGACAACTTGGATGGAAAATAGATATGTGGTAGTAGAGTAGGGGCCTGAGGGCACATACTTAATTTGTTGTGAAATCTGTTGTGAATGTAAATTTATAACTGCCTTATGGGGATCCATAATAAATACAAAATACAATACCTCTTGCATACATAACCCCTGTCCTGTTAGCTCTTCCATACATATCCACAGTCCAATTAGCTCTTCCATACATAACCCCTGTCCAATTAGCTCTTCCATACATAACCCCTGTCCAATTAGCTCTTCCATACATAACCCCTGTCCAATTAGCTCTTCCATACATAACCCCTGTCCAATTAGCTCTTTCATACATAACCCCTGTCTAATTAGCTCTTCCATACATAACCACTGTCCAATTAGCTCTTCCAAACATAACCCCTATCCAATTAGCTCTTCCATACATAACCCCTGTCCAATTAGCTCTTCCATACATAACCCCTGTCCAGTTAGCTTATAAAGCTCTTTCATTACATAACCCCTGTCCTGTTTGCTCTTTCATACATAACCAGCATAGCCCTGTATTCCTGTTTGCTCTTTCATACATAACCCCTGTCCTGTTTGCTCTTTCATTCATAACCACTGTCCTGTTAGCTGGTCGGCTTCGGAGGCACAACTAGAACATAGCAGTAGAACATTCTAGCCTGATATTCCCTGTCACTCTACACATCCACACCACAGTTGATCTCTTCAGTTATTAGTTGGACAACATCGTCTACTCAGTCTGCCAGCTGGTTGTAAAGGGTTGACATGTTATACACATAGGCAGTCTGGGGCTCAGTTACAGTGAGGGAAAACAGTATAGGGAAGTCTGGGGCTCAGTTACAGGGAGGGAAAACAGTATAGGCAGTCTGGGGCTCAGTTACAGTGAGGGAAAACAGTATAGGCAGTCTGGGGCTCAGTTACAGGGAGGGAAAACAGTATAGGCAGTCTGGGGCTCAGTTACAGGGAGGGAAAAACAGTATAGGCAGTCTGGGGCTCAGTTACAGGGAGGGAAAACAGTATAGGCAGTCTGGGGCTCAGTTACAGTGAGGGGAAAACAGTATAGGCAGTCTGGGGCTCAGTTACAGTGAGGGGAAAACAGTATAGGCAGTCTGGGGCTCAGTTACAGGGAGGGAAAAACAGTATAGGCAGTCTGGGGCTCAGTTACAGGGAGGGAAAAACAGTATAGGCAGTCTGGGGCTCAGTTACAGGGAGGGAAAACAGTATAGGCAGTCTGGGGCTCAGTTACAGTGAGGGAAAACAGTATAGGCAGTCTGGGGCTCAGTTACAGGGAGGGAAAACAGTATAGGCAGTCTGGGGCTCAGTTACAGGGAGGGAAAAACAGTATAGGCAGTCTGGGGCTCAGTTACAGGGAGGGAAAAACAGTATAGGCAGTCTGGGGCTCAGTTACAGGGGAGGGAAAAACAGTATAGGCAGTCTGGGGCTCAGTTACAGGGAGGGAAAAACAGTATAGGCAGTCTGGGGCTCAGTTACAGGGAGGGAAAACAGTATAGGCAGTCTGGGGCTCAGTTACAGGGAGGGAAAAACAGTATAGGCAGTCTGGGGCTCAGTTACAGGGAGGGAAAAACAGTATAGGCAGTCTGGGGCTCAGTTACAGGGAGGGAAAAACAGTATAGGCAGTCTGGGGCTCAGTTACAGGGAGGGAAAACAGTATAGGCAGTCTGGGGCTCCAGTTACAGGGAGGGAAAACAGTATAGGCAGTCTGGGGCTCAGTTACAGGGAGGGAAAAACAGTATAGGCAGTCTGGGGCTCAGTTACAGGGAGGGGAAAAACAGTATTTGATCCCCTGCTGATTTTGTAAGTTTGCCCACTGACAAAGAAATTATCAGTCTATAATTTTAATGGTAGGTTTATTTGAACAGTGAGAGACAGAATAACAACAACAAAATCAATAAAAATGCATGTCAAAAATGTTATAAATTGATTTGCATTTTAATGAGGGAAATAAGTATTTGACCCCTCTGCAAAACACGACTTAGTACTTGGTGGCAAAACCCTTGTTGGCAATCAGAGGTCAGATGTTTCTTGTAGTTGGCCACCAGGTTTGCACAAATCTCAGGAGGGATTTTGTTCCACTCCTCTTTGCAGATCTTCTCCAAGTCATTAAGGTTTCGAGGCTGACGCTTTGGCAACTCGAACCTTCAGCCTCCCTCCACAGATTTTCTATGGGATTAAAGTCTGGAGACTGGCTAGGCCACTCCAGGACCTTAATGTGCTTCTTCTTGAGCCACTCCTTTGTTGCCTTGGCCGTGTGTTTTGGTTCATTGTCATGCTGGAATACCTTATCGACGACCCATTTTCAATGCCCTGGCTGAGGGAAGGAGATTCTCACCCAAGATTTGACGGTACATGGCCCCGTCCATCGTCCCTTTGATGCGGTGAAGTTGTCCTGTCCCCTTAGCAGAAAAACACCCCCAAAGCATAATGTTTCCACCTCCATGTTTGACGGTGGGGATGGTGTTCTTGGGGTCATAGACAGCATTCCTCCTCATCCAAACACGGCGAGTTGAGTTGATGCCAAAGAGCTCGATTTTGGTCTCATCTGAGCACAACACTTTCACCCAGTTCTCCTCTGAATCGTTCAGATGTTCATTGGCAAACTTCAGACGGGCCTGTATATGTGCTTTCTTGAGCAGGGGGACCTTGCGGGCGCTGCAGGATTTCAGTCCTTCACGGCGTAGTGTGTTACCAATTGTTTTCTTGGTGACTATGGTCCCAGCTGCCTTGAGATCATTGACAAGATCCTCCCGTGTAGTTCTGGGCTGATTCCTCACCATTCTCATGATCATTGCAACTCCACGAGGTGAGATCTTGCATGGAGCCCCAGGCCGAGGGAGATTGACAGTTATTTTGTGTTTCTTCCATTTGCGAATAACCACATCAACTGTTGTCAACTTCTCACCAAGCTGCTTGGCGATGGTCTTGTAGCCCATTCCAGCCTTGTGTAGGTCTACAATCTTGTCCCTGACATCCTTGGAGAGCTCTTTGGTCTTGGCCATGGTGGAGAGTTTGGAATCTGATTGATTGATTGCTTCTGTGGACAGGTGTCTTTTATACAGGTAACAAACTGAGATTAGGAGCACTCCCTTTAAGAGTGTGCTCCTAATCTCAGCTCGTTACCTGTACAAAAGACACCTGGGAGCCAGAAATCTTTCTGATTGAGAGGGGGTCAAATACTTATTTTCCTCATTAAAATGTAAATCAATTTATAACATATTTGACATGCGTTTTTCTGGATTTTTGGGTTGTTATTCTGTCTCTCACTGTTCAAATAAACCTACCATTAAAAGTATAGACTGATCATTTCTTTGTCAGTGGGCAAACATACAAAATCAGCAGGGGATCAAATACTTTTTTCCCTCACTGTAAATGAACAGCATCTGGTAGCGTGTGTGTGTGTGTGTGTGTGTGTGTGTGTGTGTGTTAGCGGTGTCGGTGTGTGAGTGATGTGGTGCAGCATGAGGAATGTAAACCCGACACACATGCACTGAATACTTTCCTTACAGCAGCAGTCATGCTTGTTTGAACAAGTTTCCGGTTGAGCCCAGTCGCTGCAGAGGATGTTACAATGTGGAGCAATTAGCATACTCAAACTCATACTGAGAGGTGTGTTTGGAGCAATGAGCATACCGAGAGGTGTGTTTGGAGCAATGAGCATACTGGGAGGTGTGTTTGGAGCAATGAGCATACCGAGAGGTGTGTTTGGAGCAATGAGCATACCGAGAGGTGTGTTTGGAGCAATGAGCATACTGGGAGGTGTGTTTGGAGCAATGAGCATACCGAGAGGTGTGTTTGGAGCAATGAGCATACCGAGAGGTGTGTTTGGAGCAATGAGCATACCGAGAGGTGTGTTTGGAGCAATGAGCATACCGAGAGGTGTGTTTGGAGCAATGAGCATACCGAGAGGTGTGTTTGGAGCAATGAGCATACCGAGAGGTGTGTTTGGAGCAATGAGCATACCGAGAGGTGTGTTTGGAGCAATGAGCATACCGAGAGGTGTGTTTGGAGCAATGAGCATACCGAGAGGTGTGTGTGGGACTGTGTGTGTGTGGGACTGTGTGTGTGTGGGACTGTGTGTGTGTGTGTGGGACTGTGTGTGTGTGTGTGTGGGACTGTGTGTGTGTGGGCTGTGTGTGGGACTGTGTGTGTGTGGGACTGTGTGTGGGACTGTGTGTGTGTGGGACTGTGTGTGTGTGGGACTGTGTGTGTGTGGGACTGTGTGTGTGTGGGACTGTGTGTGTGTGTGGGGGGGACTGTGTGTGTGTGTGTGGGACTGTGTGTGTGTGGGACTGTGTGTGGGACTGTGTGTGTGTGGGACTGTGTGTGTGTGGGACTGTGTGTGTGTGGGACTGTGTGTGTGTGGGACTGTGTGTTCCCTGACCTTTGCGTGTGGTAATTCATTAAACCATTACATTATATTAGGTTTTATTAGAGAGATTAAAGACGTATGAGTCAGTAAAGCCCCGGGCCAGCTGTGGCTGCTGTTAAATTAGAAGAATGAGACATCCTGCTGGCCTGCACCACTACAATACCTCAACCCTCTACAGGAGACATCCTGCTAGTCTGGACCACTACAATACCTCAACCCTCTACAGGAGACATCCTGGTGGTCTGGACCACTACAATACCTCAACCCTCTACAGGAGACATCCTGCTAGTCTGGACCACTACAATACCTCAACCCTCTACAGGAGACATCCTGCTAGTCTGGACCACTACAATACCTCAACCCTCTACAGGAGACATCCTGGTGGTCTGGACCACTACAATACCTCAACCCTCTACAGGAGACATCCTGCTAGTCTGGACCACTACAATACCTCAACCCTCTACAGGAGACATCCTGCTAGTCTGGACCACTACAATACCTCAACCCTCTACAGGAGACATCCTGCTAGTCTGGACCACTACAATACCTCAACCCTCTACAGGAGACATCCTGCTAGTCTGGACCACTACAATACCTCAACCCTCTACAGGAGACATCCTGGTGGTCTGGACTACCTCAGCCCTGCTGCAGCCTGCACCACTACAATACCTCAACCCTTCACAGCAGATATCCGGGCCTGGACCACAACAATACCTCAACCCTCTACAGGAGTACATCCACTCTTTGTGAGCCTCGACCCACTACAGCAGTACCTCAACCCTCGACAGGAGAGGGACCACATCAACCCTCTACAGGAGTGCCACACCCTGGACCACAACATTACCTCTCCAACCCTCTACCCCACAGGAGACGGCTGGACCTCTACAGCAGTACCTCAACCTCCTCCACAGGAGACACCTTGAGTCTGACCACTACAGCAGTACATCAATCCTCTACAACACAATACCTCAACCCTCTACAGGAGTACATCTCTCAGGTGCCGGAACACTCCCACAATACCTCCTCAACCCCCACAGGAGATATCCTGCGGTCTGACCACCGCACACCGTAACCCTCACAGGAGAGACATCCTGGTGGTTGGACTACTAAAATACCTCAACCCTCTACAGGAGACATCCTGCTAGTCTGGACCACTACAATACCTCAACCCTCTAAGGAAGGCTGCACCACTACAATACCTCAACCCTTTACAGCAGGATCTCCACCCTCTACAGCAGTACCTCAACCCTCTACAGCAGTACCTCAACCCTCTACAGCAGTACCTCCACCTCTACAGCAGTACCTCAACCTCTACAGCAGTACCTCAACCCTCTACAGCAGTACCTCAACCCTCCACAGCAGTACCTCAACCCTCTACAGCAGTACCTCAACCCTCTACAGCAGTACCTCAACCCTCTACAGCAGTACCTCAACCCTCTACAGCAGTACCTCAATCCTCTACAGCAGTACCTCAACCCTCTACAGCAGTACCTCTCTACAGCAGTACCTCAACCCTCTACAGCAGTACCTCAACCCTTCACAGCAGTACCTCAACCCTCTACAGCAGTACTTCCAACCCTCTACAGCAGTACTTCAACCCTCTACAGCAGTACCTCCAACCCTCTACAGCAGTACCTCAACCCTCTACAGCAGTACCTCCAACCCTCTACAGCAGTACCTCAACCCTCTACAGCAGTACCTCAACCCTCTACAGCAGTACTCCAACCCTCTACAGCAGTACCTCCAACCCTCTACAGCAGTACCTCCAACCCTCTACAGCAGTACCTCCACCCTCTACAGCAGTACCTCCAACCCTCTACAGCAGTACCTCCAACCTCTACAGCAGGGAGCTTACATTATAAAAGTACCTCCGTCTCTAACCACTGCAGTTCCACACTAATATGATAATATATATATATATATATATATATTTTAGTCATTTTTAGCAGACGCTCTTATCCAGAGCGACTTACAGTTAGTGAGTGCATACATTTTTCATACTTTGCCCCACGTGGGAATCGAACCCACAACCCTGCCGTTGCAAAGCGCCACGCTCTACCAACTGAGCTACAGGAGGCCTGTTAGCATGGTCACTAACCCTGACTACTGCAGTTCCACAATAATATTATAATGGCATGGCCACTACCCAGACACTGCTCTCTAAGGGAAAGACAGTAAACTACACAGCCATGCTGTTTCCAGAACACGTCATGGTGTGTGTAGCGTGGTGTGACCAACCTGGTCTCCTCTAACACCCAACACAGCCGTGCTGTTTCCAGAACACGTCATGGTGTGTGTAGCGTGGTGTGGCGAACCTGGTCTCCTCTAACACCCAACACAGCCATGCTGTTTCCAGAACACGTCATGGTGTGTGTAGCGTGGTGTGACCAACCCGGTCTCAGGGTGACTGCCCCTGAGCCCCTCTAACACCCAACACAGCCAGCCTATCAGGGAGAAGCAGAGAAGCTTCATTCAGACAAACTGACTCCAGATGTTCTATAAAGGAGACTACATTCATATTGCCCAGCACACACACACGCTACCAGATGCTGTTCATGCTATTATGTCTCTCTCTCTGTCTCTCTCTCTCTCTCTCTCTTCTCTCTGTCTGTCTCTCCCTCTCTCTCTCTCTCTCTCTCTCTCTCTCTCTCTCTCTCTCTCTCTCTCTCTCCTCTCTGTCTCTCTCTCTCTCTCTCTCTCTCTCTCTCTCTCTCTCTCTCTCTCTCTCTCTCTCTCTCTCTCTCTCTCTCTCTCTCTCTCCTCTCTCTCTCTCTCTCTCTGCCAGCCTTGTAGAGCTGCTCCCATCTGGCCTGGTGCAGGGAGGAGGAGAGAGAGACCAGGGAGGAATAGATAGGAGGAGGAGTAGCAGCAGTCCTTGAGTTTACATTGAGGGGCTCAGTCATTCCTCTGGGGTCTCAGTCTCAACATTCACTGTTTGAAATCTCATCAACATCAACTGCATGCATATGTTACAATCAGGCCTCACAGAGAGATTCCACTATAGGACTGCGGACTGTAGGACTACTCAAATCAAATGAAACCACTGTAGGGTTATGGTTCGACATACAGGGCCTTGTGTGTTGTAGTACAGGCCCTAGCACCTAAAAGTCCACATTGTGTTGTCTTACAGTCAGGCTTTATTGAACTAACAGGATACTAGTCCTGTGGTCCATAACATCCCCTTTCAACCGTTTTTCTTGTCTCTCTGCCAAGTTTCTCTAGGTCCTAGCCTTCAGACAGCTCCCATATCATCTAGACAGTTCTCCTAGCCTTCAGCCAGCTCCCATATCATCTAGACAGTTCTCCTAGCCTTCAGACAGCTCCCATATCATCTAGACAGTTCTCCTAGCCTTCAGACAGCTCCCATAGCATCTAGACAGTTCTCCTAGCCTTCAGACAGCTCCCATATCATCTAGACAGTTCTCCTAGCCTTCAGACAGCTCCCATATCATCTAGACAGTTCTAGCCTCTACCCCTGAACCTTTCTCATAACCTCTTTTCTTAGACAGTTCTAGAGTTGAATAGATTTCACAGCAAACTGGGAACATTTTCAGAACATTAGCTAAGATTCACATTAAGTTCTATTTAGGGTTTACATTTTTTTTTTTTTTTTTTACATTTTAGTCATTTAGCAGACGCTCTTATCCAGAGCGACTTACAGTTAAATTTTTTAAAACATGTTTTATCTATCATTAGGATGATAACATCCCCAAAATATTCAGAGAATGTTTTTGATAACAAAATGTTTTTATTTTTTTTAAACATGTTTTTTAAATGAAATATCCGAATGTTCTCCTAACTAAAATGTTGTGCACTACATCTCTAACAACCACCACAGCAGAACATTACCCAAAAGTTGTCATTAGGTTTCCAGGTAATGTAATAACACAATGTACCAGTAATGTTTTCCCAGCAAACCAAAATTGGTTCTGCGAAAGTTCTGCGAACATTCGTTAGGTCGCAGCAAATGTTCTCATAACAAAAAAGCTATCCATTCGTGGTGATGATTATAGAATGTTTGTATAAAACATTTGCAAGAGTGTTCCTATAAGAAATGTAATCGGTTCTTTAATGTTTCCCAGAATGTTCTATTAGGTTGTGGGGATAGTCTGGTGAGAACATTCTGGGGACATCACAAAGATATGTTCCCAAAACACAAAAACTGTCCAGTTGAGCGGATTATTCTACAGTTTCTTTTAGGGTGCATAAAAAAACATTAACCTGATGTTACAAGAACGTTCCCAGAACACATTTTGTCTTTTTTAAATAAAAGTTCCCAGAATGTTTCATTAGGTTGTGGTAACATTGTGGGGACATGACAAGAAATACCGTATGTTCTCAAAACAAAAAAACTGTCCAGTTGTGCTGACATTAAGATAATGTTTGTATCACAGTGCACAAAACATTCCTTTGATGTCGCAAGAATGTTGACATAACAACCTTTATGAGTACTTTAAAGGTTCCATAACATGTAATTAGGTTGTGAGAACAGTATGGGTACATTACATAGGTTCCCAAAACCCAAATTATGCTCAGTTGTATTGACAATCATAGAATGTTTAAGTTAGGTTGCACAGGACGTTCCCTTAATGTTGTAAGAATGAAATAATTCAATATTTATGACGTTAGTAGCATATTTGTTTTAGGTTTAACAAAATATTCCATTTATGTTCACGCAATATACATTTTACCTTGTCTTGGAGGTCCTCAAAACATTTCAAGAACATTTAGAAAATGTTATATTTAAGTTTTACCTAATATTACCACAACAATCTCAGCATGCAAATTAAAGCAGGAAATGCGCAGGTCTTGGGCGACCCTATGACGCTCCACTTCTTGTGTAGTGTTTTCGCTTTGAAAGAAAACCAGGGAGCTGAGCCCTGAGCCGGCCTTCTGGACAAGGTGTGTCTTTGCGTTAAAGCCCGCCTACTCGAATGACCCTGCTGCCATGGCCCTGGAGGAGCAGTAAAAGTCAGTTGCTAGCTAACGTTACAGCCGCCAGAAACAAACTCAGAGCAAACGAAGCCAACAAGCTAGCCAACTTGTTTGCAGACTGTAGCAGGGACAAAAGAAACAAGCATCATTCTCGGTTCTTGGATCTGAATCAACTCGACCCCAAAAAGGACAAAGAAGAGAGAAAAAGATTGATCATGACCAGAAACTGGATAAACATTGAAATTAATTTACAATGGTGGAAGAGTGACACCGAAATGGCCACCGTTCTCATGCACTGATAGGTGAAGTGTTGGGTTGAGTTTTAGCTTACTAGCTATGTTAGCTGCTAACCTTAATGTGTTCAATGTCCAAGCTAGCTAACACGGATACTTAGCTAGCTAACATCTTCTGAATTCTGACTGTTTTGTACTCAAAGGAATATAACGATAGAATCATCTAGCTACACTGCATAAACTCCACCAGATGCCCAAAGCCTTTCTTTCAACTAGCTAACATTAGCTAGTTAAAGCTAGATATGCAGGTTGTTGACATGATAGCGTTAGTGTGTTTGGTTTCTAGACGATAATGCTAGCTAACTAGGTGGCCGACAGCATTTTCGGCCCAGGACCACCCCAAAAAAGCATCTAGCAATAACATGTGGTACAGTAACATCACACAAACATGTATTTGTCTGGGAGATACTGGTGGAGACCGTCTGATTTAGAGGGAACCTGAGGTTATATAAGTTGTGGTTGTTCAAACCCCGACACCGAAAGAGAGGTAAGAAAGGCTGTATGCATTTTGTGTTATGCTTTGTGATTCAGTAAGTACTTTGTCGGTAATCGACCAAAATAGTTAGTTAGCTATGTTTTCCTGTTCAGCACATTGCCTGCCTGTATACAGCATTGATTCCTACCTAGTGTTAACTAACTCACCAGGACGACTGAATGAATATCCAGCGTGGGTCAGTCAAGTAAACAATGTCTCATCTGAATGACGTATTGGTGGACTATGGGCCATCAAGTCATAGGATGGTCACATTAGCATGACACATGTTACACAGGTTACAACGCCAACACCACATCCTATTTATGTAAATAGACTGTTGTGACACTGACTTATTTGGTGGTAATGTTTTCCCCCCATTTAGCTGTAGTCAACAGAGCATTGATGGTGATTCACAACTCTGGAGAGCATTGAAGAAGATGACGTGGTTGAATTCATAAACAGTGCATAAATTCTCACTATAATCTCCTCATATTCCATCAATATTATGTTACCAAACCAAAATCAATGTTGATTTGGCATATGCACAGGATATAGCGGGGTATATACAGGAATGTGACATTGCATTGTACCATAATAATAATTTGTTTCATGTATTCCCAATGTCAACCTATAATCTAACCCTAACCCTAACCCTATAATCTAACCCTAACCCTAACCCTAACCCTAACCATATAATCTAACCCTAACCCTAACCCTATAATCTAACCCTAACCCTAACCCTATAATCTAACCCTAACCCTAACCCTATAATCTAACCCTAACCCTAACCCTATAATCTAACCCTAACCCTAACCCTAACCCTATAATCTAACCCTAACCCCAACCCTATAATCTAACCCTAACCCTAACCCTATAATCTAACCCTAACCCTATAATCTACAGGATAGATTGGACCTGTTGGATGGAGTAAACAAAGTCAGCCATCGATGATGATGAACATCCTAACCCTTCAGCTACACTACATGATGAACATCCTAACCCTTCAGCTACACTACATGATGAACATCCTAACCCTTCAGCTACACTACATGATGAGGAACATCCTAACCCTTCAGCTACACTACATGATGAGGAACATCCTAACCCTTCAGCTACACTACATGATGATGAACATCCTAACCCTTCAGCTACACTACATGATGAGGAACATCCTAACCCTTCAGCTACACTACATAATGAGGAACATCCTAACCCTTCAGCTACACTACATAATGAGGAACATCCTAACCCTTCAGCTACACTACATGATGAGGAACATCCTAACCCCTTCAGCTACACTACATGATGAGGAACATCCTAACCCTTCAGCTACACTACATGATGAGGAACATCCTAACCCCTTCAGCTACACTACATAATGAGGAACATCCTAACCCTTCAGCTACACTACACGATGAGGAACATCCTAACCCTTCAGCTACACTACATGATGTGGAACATCCTAACCCTTCAGCTACACTACATGATGAGGAACATCCTAACCCTTCAGCTACACTACATGATGAGGAACATCCTAACCCTTCAGCTACACTACATGATGAGGAACATCCTAACCCTTCAGCTACACTACATGATGAGGAACATCCTAACCCTTCAGCTACACTACATGATGAACATCCTAACCCTTCAGCTACACTACATGATGATGAACATCCTAACCCTTCAGCTACACTACATGATGAGGAACATCCCAACCCTTCAGCTACACTACATGATGAGGAACATCCTAACCCTTCAGCTACACTACATGATGATGAACATCCTAACCCTTCAGCTACACTACATGATGAGGAACATCCTAACCCTTCAGCTACACTACATGATGAGGAACATCCTAACCCTTCAGCTACACTACATGATGAGGAACATCCTAACCCTTCAGCTACACTACATGATGAGGAACATCCTAACCCTTCAGCTACACTACATGATGAGGAACATCCTAACCTTCAGCTACACTACATGATGAGGAACATCCTAACCCTTCAGCTACACTACATGATGAGGAACATCCTAACCCTTCAGCTACACTACATGATGAGGAACATCCTAACCCTTCAGCTACACTACATGATGAGGAACATCCTAACCCTTCAGCTACACTACATGATGATGAACATCCTAACCCTTCAGCTACACTACATGATGAGGAACATCCTAACCCTTCAGCTACACTACATGATGAGGAAACATCCTAACCCTTCAGCTACACTACATGATGATGAACATCCTAACCCTTCAGCTACACTACATGATGATGGAACATCCTAACCCTTCAGCTACACTACATGATGAACATCCTAACCCTTCAGCTACACTACATGATGAGGAACATCCTAACCCTTCAGCTACACTACATGATGATGAACATCCTAACCCTTCAGCTACACTACATGATGAGGAACATCCTAACCCTTCAGCTACACTACATGATGATGAACATCCTAACCCTTCAGCTACACTACAATGAGGAACATCCTAACCCTTCAGCTACACTACGATGATGGAACATCCTAACCCTTCAGCTACACTACATGATGAGGAACATCCTAACCCTTCAGCTACACTACATGATGATGAACATCCTAACCCTTCAGCTACACTACATGATGAGGAACATCCTAACCCTTCAGCTACACTACATGATGAGGAACATCCTAACCCTTCAGCTACACTACATGATGAACATCCTAACCCTTCAGCTACACTACATGATGAGGAACATCCTAACCCTTCAGCTACACTACATGATGAGGAACATCCTAACCCTTCAGCTACACTACATGATGAGGAACATCCTAACCCTTCAGCTACACTACATGATGATGAACATCCTAACCCTTCAGCTACACTACATGATGATGAACATCCTAACCCTTCAGCTACACTACATGATGAGGAACATCCTAACCCTTCAGCTACACTACACGATGAGGAACATCCTAACCCTTCAGCTACACTACATGATGAGGAACATCCTAACCCTTCAGCTACACTACATGATGATGAACATCCTAACCCTTCAGCTACACTACATGATGATGAACATCCTAACCCTTCAGCTACACTACATGATGAGAGGAACATCCTAACCCTTCAGCTACACTACATGATGAGGAACATCCTAACCCTTCAGCTACACTACATGATGAGGAACATCCTAACCCTTCAGCTACACTACATGATGATGAACATCCTAACCCTTCAGCTACACTACATGATGAGGAACATCCTAACCCTTCAGCTACACTACATGATGAGGAACATCCTAACCCTTCAGCTACACTACATGATGAGGAACATCCTAACCCTTCAGCTACACTACATGATGAGGAACATCCTAACCCCTTCAGCTACACTACATGATGAGGAACATCCTAACCCTTCAGCTACACTACATGATGAGGAACATCCTAACCCTTCAGCTACACTACATGATGAGGAACATCCTAACCCTTCAGCTACACTACATGATGAGGAACATCCTAACCCTTCAGCTACACTACATGATGATGAACATCCTAACCCTTCAGCTACACTACATGATGAACATCCTAACCCTTCAGCTACACTACATGATGAGGAACATCCTAACCCTTCAGCTACACTACATGATGAGGAACATCCTAACCCTTCAGCTACACTACATGATGATGAACATCCTAACCCTTCAGCTACACTACATGATGAGGAACATCCTAACCCTTCAGCTACACTACATGATGAGGAACATCCTAACCCTTCAGCTACACTACATGATGAGGAACATCCTAACCCTTCAGCTACACTACATGATGAGGAACATCCTAACCCTTCAGCTACACTACATGATGAGAACATCCTAACCCTTCAGCTACACTACATGATGGAACATCCTAACCCTTCAGCTACACTACATGATGATGAACATCCTAACCCCTTCAGCTACACTACATGATGAGGAACATCCTAACCCTTCAGCTACACTACATGATGAGTTAGGTGAACATCCTAACCCTTCAGCTACACTACATGATGAGGAACATCCTAACCCTTCAGCTACACTACATGATGATGAACATCCTAACCCTTCAGCTACACTACATGATGAACATCCCTAACCCTTCAGCTACACTACATGATGAGGAACATCCTAACCCTTCAGCTACACTACATGATGAGGAACATCCTAACCCTTCAGCTACACTACATGATGAGGAACATCCTAACCCTTCAGCTACACTACAGATGATGAACATCCTAACCCTTCAGCTACACTACATGATGATGAACATCCACCCTTCAGTTACACTTACATGATGATGAACATCCCTATCCCTTCAGCTACACTACATGATGAGGAACATCCTAACCCTTCAGCTACACTATATGATGATGAACATCCTAACCCTTCAGCTACACTACATGATGAGGAACATCCTAACCCTTCAGCTACACTACATGATGATGAACATCCTAACCCTTCAGCTACACTACATGATGATGAACATCCTAACCCTTCAGCTACACCACATGATGAACATCCTAACCCTTCAGCTACACTACGATGATGGAACATCCTAACCCTTCAGCTACACTACATGATGAGGAACATCCTAACCCTTCAGCTACACTACATGATGAGGAACATCCTAACCCTTCAGCTACACTACAGATGATGAACATCCCAACCCTTCAGCTACACTACAGATGATGAACATCCTAACCCTTCAGCTACACTACATGATGAGGAACATCCTAACCCTTCAGCTACACTACATGATGAGGAACATCCTAACCCTTCAGCTACACTACATGATGATGAACATCCTAACCCTTCAGCTACACTACATGATGATGAACATCCTAACCCTTCAGCTACACTACATGATGATGAACATCCTAACCCTTCAGCTACACTACATGATGAACATCCTAACCCTTCAGCTACACTACATGATGAGGAACATCCTAACCCTTCAGCTACACTACATGATGAGGAACATCCTAACCCTTCAGCTACACTACATGATGATGAACATCCTAACCCTTCAGCTACACTACGTGATGAGGAACATCCTAACCCTTCAGCTACACTACATGATGAGGAACATCCTAACCCTTCAGCTACACTACATGATGAGGAACATCCTAACCCTTCAGCTACACTACATGATGAGGAACATCCTAACCCAGCTACACTACATGATGATGAACATCCTAACCCTTCAGCTACACTACATGATGAGGAACATCCTAACCCCTTCAGCTACACTACACGATGATGAACATCCTAACCTCCTTCAGCTACACTACATGATGATGAATATCCTAACCCTTCAGCTACACTACATGATGAGGAACATCCTAACCCTTCAGTAGCACTCACAGATGTAGGAAATGATCCTAACCCTTCAGCTAACTACAATTAAACATACTACATGATGAGAACATCTAACCTTCAGCTATACCACAGATGAGAACATCAACCTTAGCTACACAATGATGAGGAAATCAACCCTTCAGCTACACTACATGATGAGGAACATAACCCTCAGCTACACTAAATGATGAACATCAACCAGCTACACTACAGATGAGGAACATTAACCCTTCAGCTACACTACATGATGATGAACATCAACCTAGCTAACTAAGATGAGGAAATTAACTATAATAAGATTGACATTGAACATCTAACCCCTCAGCTACACACAGAATGATGAACACAACCCATAACTAATGATGAGGAAGATCCTAACCCTTCAGCTACACTTAAGATGAGGAAACATAACCTCCTTCAGCTACACTACATGATGATGAACACCCTAACTCCTTCAGCTACACTACATGATGAGGAACATCCTAACCCTTCAGCTACACTACAATGATGAACATCCTAACCCTTCAGCTACACTACATGATGAGGAACATCCTAATCCCTTCAGCTACACTACATGATGGGAACATCCTAACCCTTCAGCTACACTACATGATGATGTACATCCTAACCCT